>NC_085940.1:14638333-14940000 GCF_963556715.1 Cydia fagiglandana
AAGCTGATACTGAGATTTCTACTTGTTCTTCCTACTTATTCAAAAATCATGTCAATCACTTTCATAAAATCTTATATCTACACCGATTCTTAACACGCTGCCGTGAAAGCACAAAAGACACTGTGTTTTATTATACTATATAACAGGTACCGTGAACAAAAGAATTAAAGGTGCGACGGCAAGCCTATTAGGTACCTTTTAAGGCCTTTTCATTTTCATTTTAATCCGAGTCCCTGTTAAGGCGGAGTACCACATTATCTTAATGGTAGCAGTGGATATTCGCGACCTAATAGGCTGTACTGTGAAATTGAATAAATGATATTTTAGGGTACGGTTATGGTGCATAAGCGAAGCGGGGCAGGAAAATATTTGTCTATAAATGGCCGGCAAAGTTGACTGTGCTAAGCTTTAAAGCGAGAAGTGTCTCGTTTTTCAGTCAGAACGTAAGAAGTTTAAAACATTGCAGCCTAGATTTACGCGAGAACAATGTTGCATACGGTCGTCTTTCTTCCATTACCTGTCCACGATGATATGAACCGCAAAATGTTCTCCAAATTACATTGTTTCATTGAATTTTATTTAATATAGGTATTTTAATTTAAACTACATATTAACATTTCACAGCTTGATTGTTGTTGCTACTGACGTTGTTGTTGAGCACCATTATTTAAAATGAAACCGGACTAAATCGCGTGCACTTATTTTTATTATTTGCTCTAAATTATGAGTAAAAATGGAGTTGGTTTAAAATACACCATGGCCATGTCAGATTGACTACAATCATTCCTGTCTTCCGACATTGCTTACATAATGTCCGCCAAATTACATAGATGATAGACGACAGACACAATATGTGTCTGTGTGGTTCATTGCGGCCTCCGCTCCTGATAATCCGAATCCGCTACCAGTTGACAATAATCATCCATGTTATTATGTTTACATAGTACCTACTAAATTTTTATAGAAGTTTTATATGCTCCCGCTAGGTTCATCACTCAGCCCGCAGCCGAGCACAGTGGCCGATCGAGTGAGTGGTAGGTCGATTACAAACATACTTAACTGTAAATTCAAAACAATGCGTCAAGTTTAAATGTGGTCAGATTCTGTTACCGCTTCGATTCCTGCTGCTGCAGATACAGTGTTTACAGGCACCGTGGCCTTGGCAGATCATACATGTCGTTCTTTTCATAATGCCCTTCGAATTAATTAAACGCTGCGTCAAGTTTACATGTGGTCAGTTTCCGCTCCGCTTCTGCTGCCACCGAGTCCGCAGCCGGGAGCCGTGGCCGTGGTACATCGACCACAGTCATCCATGTCGTTCTGTTTGTATAATGCCCTGCGAATTAAATGGTGACAGTCCATTTCCAACGACAGCTGCATTACTGTTCATTTTACTATGGAAATTGACAATGACAGCGACGCGTTCAGTACCAGTAGTGCAGCTGCGGTTAGAAATGGAATGTTACCAAAACGCTGCGTCAAGTGTCGAAGTGGTCAGTTATCGCTCCCGCTCTCGCTGCTGCTGCCACCGAGCCCGCAGCCGGGAGCTGTGGCCGTGGTACATCGACCACAGTCATCCATGTCGTTCTGTTTGCATAATGCCCTTCGAATTAAATTGCCTATATTTCCTATGTAATAAAGGCAATGTTTTGGCCGAATATTGTGAGTTGTTAATTATTTATTGTATATAGAAAAATATAATAATATCGATACATGATATTAAAAAATATTCTGTAATGCTGTAAAATTTGATTTCAATAAATATCAATATCAATTTGCTTGCCGATTAAAATCTCAAAAGACGGGAGATAATTTTCTTCTTCCTCGCGTTATCCCGGCATTTTGGTAGGGCTCTTGGGAGCCTGGGGTCCGCTTGACAACTAATCCCAAGAAATGAAGTAGGCACTAGTTTTTACGAAAGCGACTGTCATCTGACCTTCCACCCCAAGGAGGAAACTAGGCCTTATTGGGATTAGTCCGGTTTCCTCACGATGTTTTCCTTCACATAGAATATTGTGTAATAATAGCAAAGTTATAAGCCAAAGTTATAAGCCGTATAAGCCAAAAACTTAGGGTACCACAACCACATTTTTTTCAATGGTACTTATTTGTATTACGTAGAGTTAGTGCGGAAAGAGAAGAGTAGAAAGTATGGGCTCCCTTACATTCCACGACTCTTCTCTTTCCGCACAAACTCTAACCCATTAGGTAGGAACACCAAAATAAAACAAGGGCACATAAACTTCTTCCTAGTAACAAAGCGACTCTTAATAGGAAAGTTGAGGCATTACTTAACTAATTTGGTAATTATTGGCCGTTTTGTTATCGCCTTTGTTAGGCCATTGTGACGTCACAGTAGACGCAGGGCGCACCCCGCGACCTTAGAGGTCAGAGGATCAAGGCGCAGGCGGGGGCGGGCGGGACTCGGTCCAATTAACAACACAGCACTACCACTTTTGTGCTAAATTTAGCAAGTTTAAAGCCATATATGGGAACTTTTATCACACTATTTTAGCACCCTGAAAAATTATACATTTTAGCATCTCTTTAACATTCGTTTAGCGTTTAAAATTGTGACACTGGATCATCCATTCCACTTTTATAATATATTTAGCTTTTACTGAGATTTGTTTTAGGCGTAGGTATCAAATATATTACATAAAAATAGTTTTTAACGTAGGTAAGCGTCATTCCCTTTAGGGAATGACGATATTTTTGACTAAAAGTCGATATTTTTGTAGGTTTGTCTATAAGTTTAGGTAGGTACTATTAGTTTCAAAACTTGTGTTTTATACCAAGCGTCAATTAATTTACTTTTTAATAGGTACAGAGCCAACAGGCCCAACGGTAAAAGTAGCGGAGCGGGCCAGGTTTTAAAAATATTTTTAACACCTTTATTATCAAGTAGGTACCTAAGTGAAATCTTTCAATTGTCTGTTCTCTTTAAAGTGCGTAGCTTTCAAACAGAGCCCGATGGCTAATCCTATTGTCTATTGTTAAGTAAAACCGCACGTGCTACTTATAACTGTTCTTGTTATTTAATATAATAAGAGTAGGTAACAATAATAAAGCTATATCAATGCTGGCCAAATTTCACATATCCAAATACCCTATATTACTCAACTTTTCAGATAGTATGTCTTTAAATGGGGCATTATCTATGAAAAGGGACGTTATTGTCGATGGCGCTTACGCAGCAAAGCGTCGCGCGGTACCTATTGTATTTGTATCGGAGCATCGTTAATAATGGCGTAAGCGCCGTCGACAATAAGGTCCCTTTTCATAAATAACGTCACAAATGTTGATGATATTTCTGCCTAGCCAAAAATACGAGTTAGTATCATTAAAATTAAAATGTAACAACAATTTGTTAAAAATGTGTCTATAACTATAAATTAGGGGGAAAACTTATATGGACACTGAGTAAGCGAGCGAAAAATAAGCACCTAATCAAGTAAAAAATTGTATTTATTCAATTTGGCTCCCGGATTTAATCAATCAATCAATCGAAGCATTTATTTTCAGGCAACTAAAGCCCATAGTAAAGTGTAATAAATACCTTACAAACTAACATATATTTATACCATAATAAAAATCTTAAATACTGAGCTAAGGCCGGCTAAAACCAAGGTAAAAAACACAATCATGGTGATAACTTCGCGACGTCGTTGCTACCGGAATCAAATACTCGTCGGACGAGGAAAGAGAACAATATCTAGGTTACGAGGGAAATAAGACTAGCGATGAAGTGAATTCCTTGAATGCAAGTGGAAAATATTGCAACACGGATTGACATAATTTAATTTAAGGTGCAAGGTTGAAATTTCTGTGACAACAGACAGTCCAACGATCCTATAAACATGTTTATAAGTTCCGTAGGACTGTCTGTTGTAACAAAAATTTCATCCTTGCACTTTAAATTTACAGACATGCTAAGAGGATATAACCAAATGGAGACGCCTAGTCTGGAACTTTCAGTACAAAACAGTCTGCCGTTTTTGCGGGGGAGGGGCATGTCAGATAAACGTCAGTCCATACAATGTGTATGACCATTGGCCGCCTATTTTCGACAGAAGGGAACGCCTGTTAATGGCTACTCCGTTTACATGAGCACATTGACATTCAAGCAATTTCCGTAATATGGCACCTTCAGCTAAAAAATCTGTCGTAACGAACCTCTTTAATTAATTGTCAATTTGACATAGCAATGTAGTGTTGCAGAACATTCTCAAAGATTCAGTAACATTCTCGGGAATTTCCGGAAACTTACACTCGTGTAAGTTGAGTTTAAATTTAATTTCCAATGAGAACATTCCCTATGAGAATTATCAAAAAATGTACTATTAGTATTATTTTAATAACCTCGTAAATAAGACAGTTAGTTAAAATAATTGATAACGGCGGTGTCCAGCGACTTCCTGAATATTTTTTATGGTTCGTAAAATTTAAGTTCCGAGAACATTCCGTATGGAAAATTTCGCAACTTTGGAAACTTCTCCTTGGTGCATTGCTAATTTGACATAGTTCCACGGTAGCCCACTTTGCCGAGTGTACAACGTGGCAATTATCAGGCAACCACCTATTTATAGTTAAGCTTCGACACAAATCCAATTTAACAGTGAGTAATCGACGTAGGTGTAGATGTATTTGCATCTGAACGATGCTGCAATTAAAATCGCACCTTAATTGCTCTTTCTGTCATCTACATATATCTACCGCTGTATAATACGTAGGTCATATCCCTAACGACTGCGAATATATTTAAAATATTTATAGTTTGATGGTTGACATTGATTATACTTTACAGGCTAAACAAGTACTTTTTCAAACTACCAAAAACGAAAATCCGTGTTTTGTTGTCTTTTTCCTAGTGGTGTGTTTAAAGCCCTCCGGTTATCTCAATTCAATTTTTAGGGGTACTAGGTATTTTGATTTCGAACATAACGTTGATTTGACTATACGTCTTATTTTATAGTACAATACCATATTTCACCCAAGTTCAAAAGAATCCCACATCATTTCCTTGCTTAATTCCAATATAACACTCAACCCCTCATCGTTTTCTCAGATCCATATTTTCTTTATCACAGTATTTTTATACTCCAGAATATATTTTAAAGAATAATAAAAAGCCGCGGGCAAACTCGTTAGGTATAACTGCACTCGTCAATTACGGGCGCGGCGAAACGGATCATTCCCACTTGTATTCTGCTGAATTTTCCTTTCGCTTATATTTTTTCCATCTGTTTTCATTTGAGGGTTGAAGTTGCGTAGTTTTGAGTAGAAAGTAACTCTGGTTTTATTTGTTATCGCCCTTTGGCTTTTTAAAGCTTTCAAATTGTGTGCATTTTTTTGGAGTTGAAGAGAACTTTGGTAATAGAGTTAGAAAACAAAATTTCTAGCAGAAATGTAGTTAAATAAATGGTTATCGTTACAATTACCTAAACCTTGTTGTATATACTATTGTAACTATGCTTGTAATGTACTATGTTACGTTGTTGTTTATCAAGTTAAGTGTTACAAAAATAAACAAGTTAAAGTTACATAACGTTTATATTTAGCTTTTCGCCGGGATCCTAATTCTATCTATGGCCCCTATGTCGATTCTTTTATTTTTATTTAATATTTACCAATAATTACAACACTAAAGAAATAATGTTTCCTCATTTAAGCGCTATCCCAGTTGCATATTAGAGAATTGAATGCAAGTTACATGCATTAAAGATCAGCTCGACAACTTATCCTTTGTGGAAACTAGCTGAATTAATGTAGGTATTACACATAAACATACATCTCTGGTCTTTAAAGCCAGCAGTCGTAAATCCGGGTCATTAGGAGCGAGGACGGAGACTCCGCTATCTCGTACGACGTATGTGGATAATCAAATTCATTTATTTACCTATGTTTGGTGAGGATATTGCGTTAGGTGCGGGATTTGATTTGATTAGATGCTTATTACGCATTCCACCTACTACGAAGTCGGTTAAGTACGAGTTGGACTTGCCCGTCGAGGGTTCCGTAGTTTTAAGTATTTGTTGTTAGAGCGGCAATAAAAATCTGTGAAAAATTAAACTGTCAACTATTACGGTTCATGAGTTACAGCCTGATGACAGACAGGCGGACGGACAGACGGACAGACGGACAGCGGAGTCTAGTAATAGGGTCCCGTGCGGAACCATACAAACTAGAAATGAAAATCATAATATTATTATTTGAAGAATTCCAATTTATGCTAGTTTTGTATGGAATATAAAGGGAGTGGCATTGAAAAATATTGTAATCCTTGCTTATTCTGTTGGTGATTATGAAAAACAGCTATACAAATAGACAGAAATAGGCATAATATAATATATACACAAATAAAAATTTTAGGTAAAGCCTCAGATATCTGTCACTCAACGAAAAACTGTTAAAATATTTTTACACAACGCTGTGTAGACATTAAAAAAATACAAAAACAACGGCAATGTTTTCACAAAATTTATTTTGTGTCAGAAAAATACTAGTCGAATGCAAACGAAAGGGAGCGAAATGCAGTTTCGAAGGTTATTTTACCGAGGCGTCATGTATGATATTGTAGATCATACGATCGTACGTATGTATCGTACTTATAAATTACAATAAAAATAAAATCTCTGTATAAATAGACATAAAAAGGAAAAGAAGAGATATTACACCTCCTCAACAAATAACTCTTTGATGTAGGCCACGTGCATGAACTATAGGGGGCAGCATAAGAGCCGTCAGAGTTTTGGCGCGAGGCGTAAATGTGTCGTTTATGCTTCCCATGTAGCTCACAAGATGGCAGAACCTACTATGCACAAGGAAACGTACCGACGAGTAGATGGTAGCACTTGCTTTGGCAATGTACATGTGCACATATGTTTCCGATTCAGGCAACAAGATGGCAGACCCTCCAACGCGTATGGTCCCTATTAGTTTATCGGTACGGCGCACACCGGATGTTTGAACCCCAGATCGTACCAATAACTTAAGTGCAAACATGGTTTACCAGTGAAATCGTACTGATGGAAAACATCGCAAATAAAACTGCAGTACCTAGTTACCTACCATTCAAGCTTCGGAAGCGGTCTTAGTTACCATAATAACCTAGGTATTATGGAATATTTATTTAATTACACAAACGGGTCTACTGCGATATAATTTCATTGTTTTTATCTTAAATTCCGACGTTATTATATCGCGGTAGACCCGTTAGTGTAATAAATATGTGTACAAAACGCCAGAGTTTAAAATGTTATATTATGGAATATTGATAGGTACCTATCTAAAAATTTACTTACATGTTTCTTTTTAGCATAACGGTTTACTGGTAGGGTATGTCAAGCATTAAGCCCGCCTCTTTTTTGTGCAATAAAGATTAAATAAATTAGCTTGGATAGTCTAAGTCTGAGGATGATGTAACGTTCAGAACTGAACATTTGAAATCCAATTTACCCCATAATGACTGAGGTATGACATCATACGAACCAAACTCACCTAAACCAGTAATAAAGTTGCCTTCGTCATGTAAAAGCGACGATGGTCGCGACTTAAATGGCTTATCGATCTAGGGTTTCTATAGCGGATATGTCCTTCTGCTTTTGAATAATTATGTTCTAACCTGAAATCGTATTCCCAACGCCGCTATAAACTCGATAAATGATCAGAAATTATGCACCAGTAACACGGTACGGTGCTCGTTTGCAATCAGTTGGGCTAAGATGGTCGGCTCTTTATCATTTGTCACCATTCCTGTCCCGTTTTAACAAATCTGTAAGTGTAAAGTGATGCATGGCATGACAGGCGATAAAAATGCGACCATACCGCTTCTGGTGTACCATTATGTTTAGTTGCCTCCGCAGTGGTACCAATACAAAATATTAGTTTTTTTTATTTCATTAAGGTTTCCTAAGTATGGGGTTTTTAAAGAGATCTGAGTGGGCCGAAAACGTGCGTGTGACACTCCCGAAGTTGGAAGCCCCATAGGCTAAAGACTACGGTAACTGCTTACTATCAGGCGGTCTATATGTTTGTTGTACTGAAGTGTTATGAATAAAGACTTGATCATGACGTAAATAATACCATGCACTGGTTTGGCGATGAGCCCAATAAGCAATGGGAATAGTCCTAGAGACTGGGTCAGAGTTTGCGAATCAGTTTGGAGTTCGGATCCGATGAGTCAGAGTTACCCTACCTTGCTAATGACTTGAACGATACTATCGGTTGATACGGAATTTACAAACTTTATTAGTAAAATTAATTAAAAACGTAACATCCCGTACCAAAGCAAAGCAATATTACCTAAGCAAAGTAATATTTTGGTATTAATTAAGTAGGTACCTACTTAATGTGGATTTCCGCAAGTCACGCCACGGGGGGCGATTTTTGAAATTCGATCGCTAGATTTCGTCACTCGAAAATTGGTAGAAAATGGCGAATGCTAATTTTTGAAATACGAGTATTAAAAATTGGGAATCTAGTGGTATTGACCACTCGTTTTCAATTCTATTTGTAGAATTTAAATGCCTACTAGTGGAGATATTATTAAACGAAATAGAGCGATCGAAATTCAAAAATGCCCCCCCCCTGTATCTGTTCATTACATCTCGTACCAGCACTATACCTATAATTTCCTAGCTTTAAACCTCCCCTCTTTAAACTGTCAGTGCCATTTTAAATTCTGTCCAAGCGAATTGAAATATCAAAATTACAAATACGCCACATTGGCATTGTCATATAGTTAATTGCGGGCTGTGACCTGTGGCACTCTGATATATTCATAAATCATTATATTTTGCTTTCTAAATACAACGTGAGCTCGGTCGCGAACCTAGGTATTGTGTATTTCACGGTATTGTTCAGCTAATGGTGCCACGGTGCTCAGTTGAACGATCACAGCATTATCAAATCGACACCGCCGCGCTAAGCATACACATATGGTATTTAATTTGAATTTGTACAGGTGCCTTGCTCTCATTGAATAAGACATACAAATTGTTTGTCTTTTGTTTGGTGGCTGTACAATAAAATGTATATCTAAAAGCCCCTATTGTCATAACATTATGGCCCCGTATGGAGAATTAAATATTTCAAAGACGACACTTCAAGAGATTACCGCATTGTAAGGTTAATATTGTAATTACCCACTTTTATTTAGGTAGTTATACCTTATTCTTATTTTTACAAAACGAATTACTTATGTCTGAATACCTATATAAAAAATCAAACTACTGTCAGCTTCCGCACCAGTATATGTAAGTGCCTGAAAATATTTTTTACACTTCTCGTTGGGGGATATTAATTAATATTAATGCACTATCTCGGAAAATGTCATAGGTATTGCCGTGAAATGCCAATTCATGAAGAATGTAGGGCAATATAGCCTTAGGGTCGGTTGCACCAAACTGTTCATATCGTTAGAGTTCGCTAAATTTTTATGCATGGAAAGTTTCATAGTAAAACGCCGGGGCGCGCCGGCCGACGTTGATCGTCTGTCAAATGTGGTTGGTGCAACTGGCCCTTAGTCTACTGTAGAATAAATTACGAATAATTGCATGATGCATTATTTCCACACCCTGCAGTTACGCTAATTAATTGACTCCATTAATCGAGAACGCAATTTTACGTCCATTGGAAGTGACGTCTACCTTACCCGTGTTGAGTTGGGTATGGTAAAAAATCATCATGCAACATTCACTGTTGTTGCAATATGTGCTTTATTAAAATGGTACAAAGTTGATATTCGTTTCGAATGCGGGTTGCAGTTGAAACCTTATTTTTCCCGACCACGTTACGTGAAGGTGTTGTTATATCAATGAGCGAAGCGTGTGTAAATGAGAGGTAGCGATTTAACAAAAATTAAGTAGTAAAAAGCTCATATCCGTAAGTTGAAAAAGAAGCCTCTGCAGAATTAAGGATGACTCACGCTAGACCGGGCCGGGGCCGGGCTGGAGCTTCCAGCGCTTCATTTTCTATGGAAAGCACCACGTGATCACCGATCAGCCGTCATAGAAAATGATATGTCGGATGCCTCGGCCCGGTCACGGCCCGGTCTAGACACTATTTTACCACCATATTTTCTCTTTATTCATCATTCTTCTTAGGCTAGGGATTTTATAATATGAATATAAAAGTAAAATATAAAAACACTTACAAAACAATAAAAAATACATATAAACACATTATAAAAAACATAACCTAGGGTGCCGCCGGCAGCGGGGCAGGGTTCAAGCTGCCGGTTTACCACCATTATTATTATGTATTTCCTAAATGAATTTGATGATTTGATGTGTTCATAAAATGCCTAAAGTTAAAAAAGCCCAGCTATTAAATACTGTGTATTTTTTCTGAGAAAGAATCTCATACCGTAGTCCGTAGTCATTCAAACAAACCTCGGCCAGGAAAGATAAATAGTGTAATTAACTAACTGACTGCGCGATGTATTATGATTGCGATTAATCAACTTTATTACACGCTGCAAATCCGTGCGTGCTTGGGAAAATGGATAGGTACTTATAAATAATTACGTTTTTGTGACTACAGGGTCATTTTTGGAACGATTAAATGACATATTGAATTTGGTTCAAAACCTAGGTTATCCGAAATTTAATCCGCTTCATCATACAGTGCATACTTACTGTCATTTTTTAGGTATTATACATTTTTATGGGTATTTTTAGGTGCATACTGTTGTGGAGACTATTGTTTAGATTTAACAGGTAGCGCCATACATCGAAGAGTAGGTACCCACCTATAAAATACATATACTCTTTTTTGGTTCTGTAATAAATACTTACTCTTATTTAACGCGAAAGTATTTCTTAACTACTTAAATATACTTCTTACTATTAAATATTGTATTTCATTTAACTCATTTGTTTTACTTACGACTTCAAGTGTCCAACCAAGCAATAAGTCACTCTTAGTTAAAGAAGCCACAAAGTTTTGGCAATATCTCTGTAGGCAAACTATCTGCAGCTCAGGTCAACTATGTACAATTCAGTTTCGTGTTACATAGGCTATCTGATTCGCAGCCGTGTAAGTTTCAGTGCAATGCTCACGTAACTTACATAACACTCGCCTCAGGGCCCGATTCGGATTTTGAAATAGACTTCTATTAGATATCTTTTAGACATCACCAAGATAAGATAACGATATGTTTAAGATCTAACCTGTCAAATTTGACATTTGCGCGATTCTGGAGATACTCTTGAACGATTTCTACAGGATATGAGTTTAGAGATCCAATTCACATCTAATATATATCTTACTCGATCTAACGTAAAAGTGACATTGGTTGCCCGAATTGCGCTGCAAAAGAGAACTAGTTGATATCTAATCTATATCTAGAATGGATCTAGTACATGTCGTCTCTTGTGAATATCTTGAAGTTTGAATACGGCAGTCAGTCGTTTCGTGTTTAATAATTAGGTACTATTGGAAAGATCACACACGTACGGCATGGTCTCCAATAAACCGTAATACTTTATCCATTGCTTCCTTTTATAGTTAGAAAAAGATTTGTTTCTAATTATTGTGATTGTCAAAACTAAATTAGTCAATAAAATTAAATGTATCTAAGTATAATTTATTAACTAACAGTTTAAAATTTATACACCGTGTTTTTTTTTATTTCCGTTAATTGCAAGGGTGCATACCTGAGCTTAAATCAAGTAACTTTTTCAAAGACACCGATATTCTAATTAACTCCATTTCGGAGATAATCAATAATTTATTTTTTTCTTATAAGGCCTCTACAAGCGTGTACACTTGCCTTAGGCCCGGTTTACATATTGATTAGTGTTTAGAATGAGTTCATACATTTGCTACTAAACTTAAGTACAATCTCGGTCGATCGATGTTCGAAATGACATTGATATGTCACAGATTTCAATTGTTTGGTTGAGTTAAATGTAATGTCCGTGTTACAACAACGCTATATGCTACATTTAATTACTTTTTATACCTATTTTTTTTTGTAAAAAAAGGAAAGTATTTTTTTTTAGAAAATTAACTATGGCTATTAGTTCTCTTAAACGTACTTAACCATACCCCGAAGTTAACGGAATTCAATAAAAACACGGTGTATAATAGTAATGTGACTACATAAAACACAAATCAAAATATACTTAATATAATAATTTGGTTTGTACCCTAGTTTAAGTTACTGTCAGCTTTCAGCCCTTACAACTTAAGTCACTGTTGTTAAAAATGGAACGATTTATATATTTTGGTATTTTGTTCAAAATATAAAATTTTCAAATAGCATATGGTGAAAATTAATATTAGGTATATTACCTACCTAGGTACCTATATTTAGTAGTGAGAATTCATGGTAAAAGCCTTTGAAAATTTTGGTTTTTGTTGTATTATTTCGACCTCTGTAAGTATCCGGAGATCACAATTATATTAAATCGGCGAGTAAGCTCAGTAAGCTATTGTAATAACATCCTAGATATCGTGTGAATCAAAGGGCTTTCCATGCCAGGAGCCTCTCAGATTCCACGGCAATAAATACGATACTCCATATATCATAATTACAGCATTCTGATGTTATTTCGTAAAGTTGTATTGTAAATAATATGTTTACATTGTTTGTGAGTAACATTAAGTATTTAATGCAATTTTAATACATACTTATATTGTAAATTATCCCATCAGGCCCCAATTTCACCACGGCTACAATTGTATGTATTACAATTATGTTGTGAAACAAGAGTTATTTTTTCTAGTCGACATATTTGTAGAATTGTCGGTGAATCTTGGCTCACTTAGCAGGAAATGAGTTATATGTCGGAATTTCGTGACAATTTTATTGTAGTGTTTCTTGTGACAATTGTCATAAACTTAGCAAGAGAAATATCTGTTTTTTTTTCGATATAATAAAGTTTTTTTTAATAATACAATGATGGTGGCAAACAGGAATACGGCCCGCCCGATGGTAAGCGGTAACCGTAGCCCATGGATGCCTGCGACGTCAGTAACAGTGATGTTTTACAATTGTCGCACCTGTCACCATGGTGAAATTGGGGCCTGAAATCAATCATCACCATCAATATTGAAACTATATCTTTTATTTGGCTGATATATGTGAGCCTGAAATCAATACATATCACAAATATTATACTTTTGCTTCGAGGCTGACCTCTCCGCTTGGGTGGTAAATTATCATGCATGCACAAAATTGTTTATTGTTGTTATGTACAGAAGGAGTACAGTTACTAAACACATTAGTGCCAGCGATACGCGCTACGAGCGTAGCCAACATAAAAAAAACCGTATGTAGCGAAAACCGCTCCGCTGCCCGCTCCGCTTCGGTCCTATATAGCGGGGCTTTATGTTGCAGTACTGCCAACCGACAGCGATAGTAATAGGTGAACGCTCAACGGTGGTAGGTAGGGTTGCCAACCGTTCTATATTATATAGTATTGTACTATATTTTGGCTCTCTGTACTATATACTTTTGGAAAATATATAAAGTACGCTAAAATACTATATTTCCGATTAAACGTATATTACACTCATATTTAGTATTTTATCTAAAAGTACTATATATTTTTGAAATTTACTATTTTTGATGCCTTATTCTGGAAAATACTATATTCCACCAAAAAAAAGTTGGCAACCCTAGTGGTGGGTGGAGGATTGTTAAAAGCGGTTTCGACAAATTATACCCCTTCGCTGTATAAAGGATATATTGTTGTAGGAAATACAGTGTAGCAAATTGCCGAGTGTAAGTACTGCCTTAACGGTAGGTACTTATACGAATAAAGCACAATATATCACGCTGCAATTTTTATAGTTTACTGACTTAATTTTACTGACTTTTTTTACTGTAGGTACTTTGGTGTATTATACTAGGTATACAAGCAATGGAGTGAAATCTTGAATAGACTAGATTCAAGGCTTCATACGGATTATATATAATATATTTTTAGGTAGCAGAAAACGAAGAATATAATCTTTTTTCCGGTTTTTATGAGATTTTTCTCATTTCTGGGTGTTTGTTTATACATAGCATTTAGTTTCTAAATGAATGAACGGTATTGAGAGCCATTTTCTACAAATAATTTATAAAATATTAGTCATGGTTCTTAGAGGCATTAGAGGTAAATAATGCTGTAACTAATTTTTTGCGGCTTTAAACTTTTTAACTACCACACTCTACCCTCTTCACCTTATGTATTTTTTATCTAAACGGGTCAAACAGAAAACTGTGTTACGTCTCTCCTGTAGACATACACAAGAGTTAAGGGCTATAAAGGTAAATTTTCTTATTTAACGCTTATCCACGTGAAAAGGTCCTCCTTTTATTTAGAGAACTATGATAAAACCATTACTTACATGCCCACAAGCTGTTAACTATTGCCCACAGGAGGGAAAACTAGTGTGTTCGCGTGAACTGTACATGTATACTCTTGACTCTTGTGTGAACTCTTGTGTATGTCTACAGGAGAGACGTAACACAGTTTTCTGTTTGAGCCAAACGAGCTTCTTCCGCAATCCCGACATTTCGGCCGAGGCTTACGACAAAGTAATCTGTCATTCGCAGTCCGACGACCCGCACCTTGACAATTGACCTAGTAACCAGTCCATCAAATATGGTAGGGAC
This sequence comes from Cydia fagiglandana, assembly GCF_963556715.1. Taxonomy (NCBI): domain Eukaryota; kingdom Metazoa; phylum Arthropoda; class Insecta; order Lepidoptera; family Tortricidae; genus Cydia; species Cydia fagiglandana. The sequence goes on from NC_085940.1 coordinate 14,652,948, forward strand.
ATATTGCCTTGAGGCCGGTTCTGGTTCTCGTTGCTTCAAAGAAAACATAATTAAAAATTGCTCCAATGGGCCATGTTGATGCTGTTTTAACTGTTTTTACTCGCTCATTAAACTGTACAAGACTACTTCTGCCAATATGAATTTGTAATTGCATCCATAAACCTATTTTGTAATCTTATCTTTGTTAATTTTACTTTTACATACATCATTTATGTTGTTACCTTGCGCTATATAGGTACATTGTAGATTTCTCAGTAGGTAATCTAGTAATCTGTGGACGAGGTTGTTGGTCTCACACCTTATTTGTACTCTATTTCTGTGTCTGAACCCTGTTACTGTTTTTTGTCCCAAATAAATTGAAAAAAAAAAACAATGCAGTGGCGTAGCGTGAACTAATCTAGCCGTGGGCAAAGTCCTTTTCTTTCAATGTGCCCGAAGGGGCCTCGCGCGAGGCCCCTCTTGGGGCGCGAGGCCGTGGGCGACGGCCCAATTCGCCCCCCACGCCCCACGCCTAGCTACGCCACTGCTTGTGTTAGGGTAACATTCCATTTCTAACCGCAGCTGCATTACTGTCAATTTTACTATGAAAATTGACAATAACAGCGACGCGTTCAGTACCGGTAGTGCAGCTGCGGTTAGAAATGGAATGTTACCATTAGGGTAACATTCCATTTCTGAACGCAGCTGCACTACTAGTACGAACGCGTCGGTGTTATTGTCATCCATAGTAAAATGAATGGTAATGCTGCTGTCGTTGGAAACGGACTGTCCTTTAAGGTTTTCATCTTATTTTGATACGACCTAGGATTCTGGCATCATGTCATCACGCTTCTCACGAGCGCTAATAAGTGCAGGCGAGATATCTTAAGTGACGACCTTTGATTGGATTTCGGGAGCACAAATCAACGTTAGTGGCTCACTGATTGGCGCACGCTGACTCAAGGTTGTATCAACATAAGATTAAAACCATGATCATATTGCTAAAGCAGAATCAGCCTCCCTTGTCTGCTTAAATTGTTACATATGCTTTATGAAAAACTGACAAACTGGCGAAGAACTGGTTAGTTATTATCAGAATTTCTTTTTTTTATTATTGTATACTCTCTGATGCGATAGTAGAATTTTATTACCCTGTACCAAAACCCTCACGGTTTACATGGTTTAAAGGGAAATTGACATACAAATTAAAATTGTATGTCAATTTCTTGAAATAGTTGTGAGTGAAACACCGTTGATTTAAAAAAAGTTTATTTTATTTTAATTTTTTTCGTCAGAAATTTTCAATTTTTGAATCTTTAGATTTTCATTTTATCCTATGACCCACATTTCAATATTCAATTTAGGTAAATACATGAAAAAATCTTGAGACAACTCGACTTGTAAGAATGTACTTGTAAGACAGTACCGTCAGCAACGAGAGCTCTTGTACAAACTTAGGAACCTACTTAGCGAAGTTTACAGTGTCGTTCATAACTTCTTAACACAATTTCACGGTTCATTGGAATTTCAACCTAACTTCCGGATAAAAAAGTTGTATGTGCTTCTGCAGAGTTAAGCCAGAACGGACGTTTTAAAAGTTACAGCTTCAAATTAGGAATCGGGTTGAATGTATGTAGGGGCGCTCAACAGTTGATCCCAGTTCGCGAAAGGTGGCGCTACGGGTCCAGTAGCAACTAACGCGTAGCAAAGAGAATTTAGTATAGAGGCGTATTGTCATAGTATATTTTGCAGTCACAGTATAAAATTTAGGTACATATTATCTTTCTAAGTCGTATTTATTGTTAATTAAGGCTCTAATAATTTATGTAATCTAATTTTTTATGTAATGTAACCACCCAAATTTTAAAACACGGGTGAAATAAATGAACCCTGAAAACTACATAGGGATCATCCATTAATTACGTCACACGAATTTCTAGGTTTTTTGACCCCTCCCCCCCTCCATGTCACACTTGGTCACATTTTGCAAATCCCTCCCCACCTGGTGTGACGTCACATTTTAGGCAATTTTGTTTTCAACGAAATCGGCAATACTAACTCGGCATTACTTTTTAATTATAAAATATTATTGTTAAAAGAAATATTAGTAATTTTATAACACAAAACCAATTAGGAACGAAAATTACCTACTTCAAAAATTTCATTATTTAAATGTAGCGAATAAAAAAATATAAATTAATTTTCGGTTACTGATGAATAGTGATGAAGTTAAAATGACGTCACAATGTTCATGACTCCTGCCTCCCCCATGTCACAACATGTCACATTTTCTTGACCTCCTCCCTCCCCTTATACGTGTGACGTAATTAATGGATGACCCCATACATAGTAAGTATCCTTTACTTTCGGTAGGTAACATAAAGAAACACTGATTTTCTGCGTAGGTACCTATGTGATCATTAAAGGAAATAGCTTATAATTTTTGTGACGGTTATCATATTTAACCAAGAATAACCATGGCCCATATCTGTAATATTCATTCGAAAATGATCCGTTGGTAGAGCTTATAATCGATTGTATCGCTACATAATTGAGGGCTGTCGATGGAAGCGGACAATGTGTTGACACCCCTGACCTGGGGCGGGGTTGCAGTGTGGGCGTGAAGCGATTTAATGGGATAGCAAGAGACGGTACACTTTGTTCTGTATAAAGGTCTGATTTTTGTATCAAATCTTTACGGCATATTTTTATATTACAAGAGAATTGACTTAAAAATGCACGCACTTTACTGTTACAACGTGACCGCTGCAGCGTTGACGTGGGCATTATTGCTGTCATTGCGGCATTTATTTACGATTTGATAGTTCAATCCGGTATTCATTATATCAACGCGATTGACCTCGCGTTTTTTGTCTGTAGCCCTCTTTTATGTCTTGCCTCGTGATTGCCACTAGTTGGCCATTTTCTTGATAAAAAGAGTCACTCATTTTATCAAGAACATTTATAGAAACAGCGGCGGCAACAACCGCTGCAGTTGACATCCAAATGTCATCATTATTCGACAGCATCTCTATTTTATTTTATTTTATTGAAAATAACATGGAAATATAAAATATAAACAATACAAAGATTCGCCAAACTGCGGGCCAGTTTGTTGGCGATAAGCTCGCTCTTTTTATAAGTACATCAAAGCAGGTACATTTTTTTTGCACTGATCAGCCGTCATAGAAAATGACATGTCGGATGCCTCGGCCCGGTCACGGCCCGGTCTAGCCACCATTTTACCACCATATTTTCTCTTTATTCATCATTCTTCTTAGGCTAGGGATTTTATAATATGAATATAAAAGTAAAATATAAAAACACTTACAAAACAATAAAAAATACATATAAACACATTATAAAAAACCTAACCTAGGGTGCCGCCGGCAGCGGGGCAGAGTTCAAGCTGCCGGTTTACCACCATTATTATTATGTATTTCCTAAATGAATTTGATGATTTGATGTGTTTATAAAATGCCTAAAGTTAAAAATGCCCAGCTATTAAACACTGCGTATTATTTCTGAGAAAGAATCTCAAACAAACCTCGGCCAGGAAAGATAAATAGTGTAATTAACTAACTGACTGCACGATGTATTATGATTGCGATTAATCAACTTTATTATCCGTGCGTGCTTGGGAAAATGGATAGGTACTTATAAATAATTACGTTTTCACCACACCAGCTCGGAAAGGCTTACTTTGCACTTCAAACACTGATAGCAAAGTTGCATTTTATTCACATGTGAGGCAAAGTAATCAAATGCAAATTTTGAGTGGTTTTCTTATGTTTGCTGGTAGAATTGACTTTTAAATGATGATTTTGGATGATAAATATTTAAAAACATTCATTTGGATTTGATTTGGTTTGATTTTGATTCATATTTTACATATAATATTTGCTTCGGGTTGGTGTGGTGAAAAACTTTTTGTGTTTCACTCGGGGGCAAATTTTGTTTAACCCTCGTGCTTTGAAACCCTCGCAACGTTCAAGATTCCATTTTTCGAACCACTCGCTACGCTCGTGGTTCAATTTTGGAATCTTTCGCTGGCTCGGGTATTAATATTAGCACGAGCGGTTAAACAACAACTTTGCCCCCTTGTAAAACAAATAACTATTTTGTGACTACAGGGTCATTTTTGGAATGATTAAATGACATATTGAATTTGGTTCAAAACCTAGGTTATCCGAAATTTAATCCGCTTCATCATACAGTGCCTATTACTTACTGTCATTTTTTAGGTATTATACATTTTTATGGGTATTTTTAGGTGCATACTGTTGTGGAGACTATTGTTTAGATTTAACAGGTAGCGCCATACATCGAAGAGTAGGTACCTACCTATAAAATACATATACTTTTTTTTTGGTTCTGTAATAAATAACTACTTACTCTTATTTAACGCGAAAGTATTTCTTATATAGATTTAGATTTCATTTATTTGCAATAAACATGGTACAGTAGTTCTTCAGCTATTGTTATTAGGTAACACATGATTAACTACTTAAATATACTTCTTACTATTAAATATTGTATTTCATTTAACTCATTTGTTTTACTTACGACTTCAAGTGTCCAACCAAGCAATAAGTCACTCTTAGTTCAAGAAGCCACAAAGTTTTGGCAATATCTCTGTAGGCAAACTATCTGCAGCTCAGGTCAACTATGTACAATTCAGATAGCCTATGTAACAACATAGGCTATCTGATTCGCAGCCGTGTAAGTTTCAGTGCAATGCTCGAGTAACTTACATAGCACTCGCCTCACGTCACGGCTCGATTCGTAAAACGAATTAGATTTCTACTAGACTTCAACAAGTTACGATATGGATAATTTAAAGATACTTGTAAGATAGATATGTCAAATTTGACGTTTCCGCGATTCTGGAGGTCCTCTTGAACGATTTCGACAAGTTATGACTTAGATATCCAAGTCACATCTAGTCGATATCTGATGTAGATCTAGTTGATCTCTAAATCGTCTCTAGATCTTGTGATTATCTCGAAATCCGAATAGGCCTGTCAGTCGTTTCGAGTTTAATAATTAGGTACTATTGGAAAGATCACACACTTACAGCATGGTCTCCAATAAACCGTAATACTTTATCCATTGCTTCCTTTTATTTATAGTTAGAAAAATATTTGTTTCTAATTATTGTGATTGTCAAAACTAAATTAGTCAATAAAATTTAATGTATCTAAGTATAATTTATTAACTAACAGTTTAAAATGTATATAATAGTAGTGTGACTACATAAAACACAAATCAAAATGTGACGTTCCACGGCAAAAGGTACCTTATGGCGGCTGGTGCTTACATCGCATAGCACCGCAATAATATTGGAGCGGCGTTAATAATAGCGTAAGCGCCAACCGCCATAAGGTACCTTTACCGTGGGACGTCACAAAATATACTTAATATAATAATTTGGTTTGTACCCTAGTTTAAGTTATTGTCAGCTTTCAGCCCCTACAACTTAAGTCACTGTTGTTAAAAATGGAACGATTTATATATTTTAGTATTTTGTTCAAAATATAAAATTTTCAAATAGCATATGGTGAAAATTAATATACCTAGGTACCTATATTTAGTAGTGAGAATTCATGGTAAAAGCCTTTGAAAATTTTGGTTTTAGTTGTATTATTTCGACCTCTATAACTATGCGGAGATCACAATTATATTAAATCGGCGAGTAAGCTCAGTAAGCTATTGTAATAACATCCTAGATATCGTGTGAATCAAAGGGCTTTCCATGCCAGGAGCCTCTCAGATTCCACGGCAATAAATACGATACTCCATATATCATAATTACAGCATTCTGATGTTATTTCGTAAAGTTGTATTGTAAATAATATGTTTACATTGTTTGTAAGTAACATTAAGTATTTAATGCAATTTTAATACATACTTATATTGTAAATTATCCCATCAGGCCCCAATTTCACCACGGCTACAATTGTATGTATTACAATTATGTTGTGAAACAAGAGTTATTTTTTCTAGTCGACATATTTGTAGAATTGTCGGTGAATCTTGGCTCACTTAGCAGGAAATGAGTTATATGTCGGAATTTCGTGACAATTTTATTGTAGTGTTTCTTGTGACAATTGTCATAAACTTAGCAAGAGAAATATCTGTTTTTTTTTCGATATAATAAAGTTTTTTTTAATAATACAATGATGGTGGCAAACAGGAATACGGCCCGCCCGATGGTAAGCGGTAACCGTAGCCCATGGATGCCTGCGACGTCAGTAACAGTGATGTTTTACAATTGTCGCACCTGTCACCATGGTGAAATTGGGGCCTGAAATCAATCATCACCATCAATATTGAAACTATATCTTTTATTTGGCTGATATATGTGAGCCTGAAATCAATACATATCACAAATATTATACTTTTGCTTCGAGGCTGACCTCTCCGCTTGGGTGGTAAATTATCATGCATGCACAAAATTGTTTATTGTTGTTATGTACAGAAGGAGTACAGTTACTAAACACATTAGTGCCAGCGATACGCGCTACGAGCGTAGCCAACATAAAAAAAACCGTATGTAGCGAAAACCGCTCCGCTGCCCGCTCCGCTTCGGTCCTATATAGCGGGGCTTTATGTTGCAGTACTGCCAACCGACAGCGATAGTAATAGGTGAACGCTCAACGGTGGTAGGTAGGGTTGCCAACCGTTCTATATTATATAGTATTGTACTATATTTTGGCTCTCTGTACTATATACTTTTGGAAAATATATATAGTACGCTAAAATACTATATTTCCGATTAAACGTATATTACACTCATATTTAGTATTTTATCTAAAAGTACTATATATTTTTGAAATGTACTATTTTTGATGCCTTATTATTAAAATACTATATTCCACCAAAAAAAAGTTGGCAACCCTAGTGGTGGGTGGAGGATTGTTAAAAGCGGTTTCGACAAATTATACCCCTTCGCTGTATAAAAGATATATTGTTGTAGGAAATAAAGTGTAGCAAATTGCCGAGTGTAAGTACTGCCTTAACGGTAGGTACTTATACGAATAAAGCACAATATATCACGATTCAATTTTTATAGTTTACTGACTTAATTTTACTGACTTTTTTACTGTAGGTACTTTGGTGTATTATGCTAGGTATACAAGCAATGGAGTGAAATCTTGAATAGACTAGATTCAAGGCTTCATACGGATTATATATAATATGTTTTTAGGTAGCAGAAAACGAAGAATATAATATGTTTTCCGGTTTTTATGAGATTTTTCTCATTTCTGGGTGTTTATAAATATTTTATAAATAAATAAGTAAATATTATACGACATTTTTACACAAATTGGCTAAGCCCCACGGTAAGCTCAAGAAGGCTTGTGTTGTGGGTACTCGGACAACGATATATGTAATATATAAATACTTAAATACATAGAAAACAACCATGACTCAGGAACAAATATCTGTATCATCATACAAATAAATGCCCTTACCAGGATTCGAACCCGGGACCATCGGCTTCATAGGCAGGGTCACTACCCACTAGGGTGGGTCATTTTAACTTTTTTTTTATTTCATAGGGGGCACAGTTAAAAAAAGGTGCCATTTGGTGATTAATTATTGCACATATTTTTATTTTATTTTTAGCTTTAATTTTACTGCCTCCGGATTTTAGTCAAAGTTTTTGCTAAATGTATGGACATTATGAAAAAAAATGTTTCTTTTTGAGTACTTTTTTGATATATTTATTGGCTCTGAACCTTTACCATGCTATTTCGAGCTAAAAATGGTATAACTTTTTAGCTAAAGTTTGAATAAAGAGGCGATACATAAATATACTCAGCAGACCATACAAAACATAACAATATTTATATGAAAACTTTGAAATCGATCCGGAGGCAGAAAATGAATTCTGATTACAGAATAATTTGAAATACTGTTTATTGGCATTATTACGCAAGTTTTTGTAACTGTGCCCGAAGGATAACTAATACTTTTTTTTTCTCCATACACGAGTGACCCACCCTACTACCCACTAGGCCAGACCGGTCGTCAGTACAGTAATACGGTAGATAAATAATGCTGTAACTGTTTTTTTGCGGCTTTAAACTTTTTAACTACCCTACCCTCCCCTCTCCACCCTCTACACTCTACCCTCTTCACCTTATGTATTTTTTATCTAAACGGGTCAAACAGAAAACTGTGTTATGTCTCTCCTGTAGACATACACAAGAGTTAAGGCTATAAAGGTTAATTTTCTTATTTAACCCTTATCCACGTGAAAAGGTCCTCCTTTTATTTAGAGAACTATGATAAAACCATTACTTACATGCCCACAAGCTGTTAACTATTGCCCACAGGAGAGAAAACTAGTGTGTTCGCGCGAACTGTACATTTTTCTTGTGTATACTCTTGACTCTTGTGTATGTCTACAGGAGAGACGTAACACAGTTTTCTGTTTGAGCCAAACGAGCTTCTTCCGCAATCCCGACATTTCGGCCGAGGCTTACGACAAAGTAATCTGTCATTCGCAGTCCGACGACCCGCACCTTGACAATTGACCTAGTAACCAGTCCATCAAATATGGTAGGGACATATTGCCTTGAGGCCGGTTCTGGTTTTGGTTGCTTCAAAGAAAACATAATTAAAAGTTGCTCCAATGGGCCTATTGCCTTGAGGCCGGTTCTGGTTTTGGTTGCTTCAAAGAAAACATAATTAAAAGTTGCTCCAATGGGCCTATTGCCTTGAGGCCGGTTCTGGTTTTGGTTGCTTCAAAGAAAACATAGTTAAAAGTTGCTCCAATGGGCCATGTTGATGCTGTTTTAACTGTTTTTACTCGCTCATTAAACTGTACCAGACTACTTCTGCCAATATGAATTTGTAATTGCATCCATAAACCTATTTTGTAATCTTATCTTTGTTAATTTTACTTTTACATACATCATTTATGTTGTTACCTTGCGCTATATAGGTACATTGTAGATTTATCAGTAGGTAATCTAGTAATCTGTGGACGATGTTGTTGGTCTCACACCTTATTATCCTTTGTACTCTATTTCTGTGTCTGAACCCTGTGTGTTACTGTTTTTTGTCCCAAATAAATTGAAAAAAAAAAAAACAATGCAGTGGCGTAGCGTGAACTAATCTAGCCGTGGGCGAAGTCCTTTTCTTTCAATGTGCCCGAAGGGGCCTCGCGCGCGGCCCCTCTTAGGGCGCGAGGCCGTGGGCGACGGCCCAATTCGCCCACGCTTAGCTACGCCACTGCTTGTGTTAGGGTGACATTTCATTTCTGACCGCAGCAGCACTACTAGTACGAACGCGTCGGTGTTATTGTCATCCATAGTAAAATGAATGGTAGTGCTGCTGTCGTTGGAAATGAACTGTCCTTTAAGGTTTTCATCTTATTTTGATACGACCTAGGATTCTGTCATCATGTCATCACGCATCTTACGAGCGCTAATAAGTGCGGGTGATATACCTTAATGGTAACATTCCATTTCTGACTGCAGCTGCACTACTAGTACTGAACGCGACGCTGTTATTGTCAATTTCCATAGTAAAATGAACAGTAATGCAGCTGTCGTCGTTGGAAATGGACTGTCACTTTAAGTGACGACCTTTGATTGGATTTCGTGAGCACCAATCAACGTTAGTGGCTCACTGATTGGCGCACGCTGACTCAAGGTTGTATACATAACATAAGTATAACATAAGATTAAAACCATGATCATATTGCTAAAGCAGAATCAGCCTCCCTTGTCTGCTTAAATTGTTACATATGCTTTATGAAGAACAGGCAAACTGGCGAAGAACTGGTTAGTTATTATCAGAATTTCTTTTTTTTATTAAATTGTATACTCTCTATAGTAGAATTTTATTACCTTGTACCAAAACCCTCACGGTTTACAGGGTTTAAAGGGAAATTGACATACAAATGAATTTACATGGTTGCAATAAATAAATATGAATATGAATATGAATTTTATTTTATTTAACCAACTTTACATTGACAGTTAAACCAAACATGCAAGTTATGGGTTACAAATATATGTACTTAAAACTAATTATAATAGACTTATCACTAAATTTACCTAATTAATATTAATAGTTGTGGGCGTAGATATTGACTCTAGATAGCGGGCTGCCGTGGCTAGGAATTTCGGTTCTGCTTGTGAGAATATGTCAAGAATAGAGTAGAGTAGAGTATTAATATTGTATGTCAATTTCTTGAAATAGTTGTGGGTGAAACACCGTTGGTTTAAAAAAAAGTTTATTTTATTTTTATTTTTTTCGTCGGAAATTTTCAATTTTTGAATCTTTAGATTTTCATTTTATCCTATGACCCACATTTCAATATTCAATTTAGGTAAATACATGAAAAAATCTTGAGACAACTCGACTTGTAAGAATGTACTTGTAAGACAGTACCGTCAGCAACGAGAGCTCTTGTACAAACTTAGGAACCTACTTAGCGAAGTTTACAGTGTCGTTCATAACTTCTTAACACAATTTCACGGTTCATTGGAATTTCAACCTTACTTCCGGATAATAAAGTTGTATGTGCTTCTGCAGAGTTAAGCCAGAACGGACGTTTTAAAAGTTACAGCTTCAAATTAGGAATCGGGTTGAATGTATGTAGGGGCGCTCAACAGTTGATCCCAGTTCGCGAAAGGTGGCGCTACGGGTCCAGTAGCAACTAACGCGTAGCAAAGAGAATTTAGTATAGAGGCGTATTGTCATAGTATATTTTGCAGTCACAGTATAAAATTTAGGTACATATTATCTTTCTAAGTCGTATTTATTGTTAATTAAGGCTCTAATAATTTATGTAATCTAATTTTTTATGTAATGTAACCACCCAAATTTTAAAACACGGGTGAAATAAATGAACCCTGAAAACTACATAGGGATCATCCAATAATTACGTCACACGAATTTCTAGGTTTTTTGACCCCTCCCCCCCTCCATGTCACACTTGGTCACATTTTGTAAATCCCTCCCCACCTGGTGTGACGTCACATTTTAGGCAATTTTGTTTTCAACGAAATCGGCAATACTAACTCGGCATTACTTTTTAATTAAAAAATATTATTGTTAAAAGAAATGTTAGTAATTTTATAACACAAAACCAATTAGGAATTTAAATGTAGCGAATAAAAAAATATAAATTAATTTTCGGTTACTGATGAATAGTGATGAAGTTAAAATGACGTCACAATGTTCATGACTCCCGCCTCCCCCATGTCACAACATGTCACATTTTCTTGACCCCCTCCCTCCCCTTATACGTGTGACGTAATTAATGGATGACCCCATACATAGTAAGTATCCTTTACTTTCGGTAGGTAACATAAAGAAACACTGATTTTCTGCGTAGGTACCTATGTGATCATTAAAGGAAATAGCTTATAATTTTTGTGACGGTTATCATATTTAACCAAGAATAACCATGGCCCATATCTGTAATATTCATTCGAAAATGATCCGTTGGTAGAGCTTATAATCGATTGTATCGCTACATAATTGAGGGCTGTCGATGGACGCGGACAATGTGTTGACACCCCTGACCTGGGGCGGGGTTGCAGTGTGGGCGTGAAGCGATTTAATGGGATAGCAAGAGACGGTACACTTTGTTCTGTATAAAGGTCTGATTTTTGTATCAAATCTTTACGGCATATTTTTATATTACAAGAGAATTGACTTAAAAATGCACGCACTTTACTGTTACAACGTGACCGCTGCAGCGTTGACGTGGGCATTATCACTGTCAAATTTCTTGATAAATTATTATTGCTGTCATTGCGGCATTTATTTACGATTTGATAGTTCAATCCGGTATTCATTATATCAACGCGACGTGATTGACCTCGCGTTTTTTGTCTGTAGCCCTCTTTTATGTCTTGCCTCGTGATTGCCACTGGTTGGCCATTTTCTTGATAAAAAGAGTCACTCATTTTATCAAGAAAATTTATAGAAACAGCGGCGGCAACAACCGCTGCAGTTGACATCCAAATGTCATCATTATTCGACAGCATTTCTATTTTATTTTATTTTATTGAAAATAACATGGAAATATAAAATATGCGTACCACAATACAAAGATTCGCCAAACTGCGGGGCAGTTTGTTGGCGATAAGCTCGCTCTTTTTATAAGTACATCAAAGCAGGTATATATTTTTTTTGCACTGTCCTACCGTCCCAGCGTAGCCCTTTCTTATTATGTACCTATAGGTAAGTATTTTTTTAATCTAACAACTTGTACAAATACAGGTGGCTAGAGCCACTGTGACTATGTTGGTTTATAAAATAAAAAATACTATAGGACATTTTTACACAAATTGACTAAGTCCCACGGTAAGCTCAAGAAGGCTTGTGTTGTGTTTATCTTTCTAATCTACGCCTACTAATCCACGCCCTCCGCTCACACTGCGGCCACACCTCAGTAAATGATTTATGATTGTTTACGAACACTGTTAAGCCATCGACGTGTGCCAGTGTGAGCAACGTGAAATTTTAAAGTGTATTTAAGTGGAAGGGCGTTAATTAAGAGGGAGGTATAGCACGTGATCGTCCACACAAAAAGAGAAAACTTTTTTCCACTTGTAATTATTTTCCATTCTTCATGATTTTTTAGTATGTTATTACTAAAATTCATGCACGTATACAGTTTGAATTTATAATTTTAATTTATTATGTTATTGACACAATGAAAAACTAGGTTTGTAGATTTTCCTTTTTTCAAAATATACAATACAAAAAAAAAAACATTAAAAAAAGCGAAACCTATTCTACCTCCTTATTCTTAAACGCGATACAAACCTCAATTAGCTAATAATCGTTTGTCTTTATCTGTTATTATGACTTATGTACCTATTTGTAAGAAAGTGATAAAATATAATTTAACTAAATCAGGCCCGTAAAGTTTTATGAATAAGGGGGTTATAATATATTATGCTGAAGCGATCGACATAAAAATCAAAGTAATAATTATGTTAAGATTTAGTTAATGGAAAACGTTTTTTCCTGAAAAGGAAAATGTCTGAAAAAAGTACCTTTTGTCAGTAGCTATAATTCCCTCTTAATAGGTCAGTGATTTGATTTTTTACTTAATTCCTTACATCTATCATGGCAACGTTAGATGTGTGGTGGCCACCCATCTAGACATACCTTGTCGAAGAAAAAGTAAATTGTATTTATGGCACCAGTTTAGTGATAAAGGTGCACGTCGATTTGAGTGACACAACCGCTTGACAGTAGACAATATTTATTTGCCAAGCTTACGTTAGAAGACACACAGTAACTTCACAATGAGAACTACACTATAATCTAATTAAAGATAACTTCTCTCACAACCGACAAGTTTGTATCTCGCGAGACTCTGTCTGCAAAGCTCTGTCTGTCAGTGTTGCCAACAACAATTACAATTAACTTTTTCCTCGACAAGAGGTGGGTTTGAATGCGTGGCGATTCGCCAGATATGTATGTGTACTAATTTTTGTAATGCTCATATTATTTATTGAACAATAAATAAACTGTTCACAGGAGTGGTGAATACTAACCATCATTATTTTAAAAATAAGCTACATATTTGGTCTAGGTTAGGTTAATAGGTATCTTTAATATAGTAGAAGAGCCGGCCGCAAATTTTCTAACCGACTTGATACCACGATGAAATACACAATGGGAAACCATAAAAGTGATGCTAAGTCCGAATTCGATAGTCTGCCACGGCGGAACTTGCCGAAAGTACGAAAAAGAAGGCCACTTCCGGTGCGAAAAAAGGGGGCTGATTTAACCCATCTGATACCGAAATAATAGTTATGGCAGCAGTTAGAAATTTACATGTAGACACATAAAAGCGAAGTCTGCCAGTAGTTTTTTAGCCGGAAGTGCTTGGCAGACGCTCTCAAAGGTGGTCAACGGGACCCCTAATTTAACCCATCTGATACCACCATGAAACCAATTCCAGTCGATAGGTATGAACCCTCATGTCAGGAATATATAAGTCTGCCAAGGCTATTCCTGCCGAAACACCTTGGCAGACGAGATTATGTAAGCAAGGTCGGCATCGGTTACCCTACACTAACCCATCTGATACCACCATGAAACCAATTCCAGTCAGTGGGTACGAACCCCCATTTTAGGAATATATAAGTCTGCCAAGGTTTTTCCTGCCGTAACACCATGGCAGACGAGATTATGTAAGCAAGGTCTGCATCGGTTACCGTACACTAACCCATCTGATACCGCCATGAAACCAATTCCAGTCGGTAGGTATGAACCCCCATTTTAGAAATATATAAGTCTGCCAAGGTTTTTCCTGCCGAAACACCTTGGCAGACGAGATTATAAGCAAGATGACCATCGGTTACCGTACACTAACCCATCTGATACCACCATGAAACCAATTCTAGTCGGTAGGTATGAACCCTCATTTCAGGAATTTATAAGTCTGCCAAGGCCTTTCCTGCCGAAACACCTTGACAGACGAGATTATGTAAGCAGCATCCGCATCCGAGGGATCCGTATTTTGGAATTATACAGATTACGGACATTATTAATAGCTGTAGGCTTATTTATTACTTTATGCTTATACATATTTGTATATTATTATGTTATTAATAAAATATATTTATAATTTATTAAACCTAAACTTAATACATTGGGAATTCATTACCTGCTTACGGCAGTAGTAGGGATTAGTGGGTGAGTTCTGGCTCACTGAGCCAGGCCAACAGTCCCTCCCCTTTTTTCCCATGTTGAGGCCCTGCAACCTTGCCTTGAACCCAAACTTATGTCATTGTAGCTCGAATCTAACCTAATAATTTTTTCAATTATCTACTTTTGCAAAGTTAAATGTTGTAATCTCTATTTCGCGAAATGGAATTTTAATGTGACTTTAATGTATGTGCAGTCTACTTAGTAATTGGGTTTAAAGATATAAAAACACACATTTTATTTCATATCCATAGTAACATCATTACTTATTCTGTGTACAGTGGAGAAAACGAATGAAATCATGCAATTTGATTTTGCTATTTTTAAATAAAGAGTAACCAAACAGTATTTTCCACAGTTGTTGGTAATGATACCATCTCTTACAATTTCTCTTCATGAACATTTTATGATACCTAACCTTCCAGTTTTCTCCCGAATTAATCAAAAAATTCACCAACACCATTTACACCAACCAAATAGAAAACGGGTCCGTGTCCGAATTCGCGATCTCGAGTCCGGGTCCGCGTCCGGGTCCAGGTTCAGGTAGAAGTCGAATTCAAAATCTTGCTTGTTTTGCCAGTGGGGTAACTTGCTTAACAATCAATTAGAAAAAGACAAGTCGTCGAGGAGTTCCGTTCTGATCACCATCAGCAATACCACTTCATCAAATGCCACTGTTCTTAATGTAAATCCTTGTTTGCCTGATGAAAATACAAAAGTCACTATACAATGCCATTCAGATTTGTAGAGTTCCCTCGATTCCTTATGGATCCCATCATTAGAACTTGAGCTTGACGAAAATGTGACTTAAAAACCTAACGTGCTTAACAAACATAACGAAGAGGACAAATCCCCAAACATGAGCTATGCGTCGTTGAAGAGTTCCATTCTGATCATCATCAGCAGTTTCACTTCATCAAATAGGCCAAGAAATAAGAAGTTATAGAGGGAAATGCTAGGAACACAATTTTTGACTCCGTAACTTTGTTTGGACTAGTTAGGAGGTGAACATATCAAAAGTCCCCGGCCGTAGCCCCGGTGCTGGGGGGGAGAGGGGGGAAAGAAGGTCTCATTTTTCGATTTTTCACTAATATCTTGGAAACTTTGCGTCTTAGCGACATGACTACTGAGACAAACCAAAAGCTGATAAAATTTGTTACAAGTTTTATTCAGTCAATTTTTTCGATATCTTGAATAGTTTTTGAGATATCCGCTCTTGAAAGTTTATTTAGGGCTTTCAATTTTATCTTGATATCTACATTAGTGAAGCTGCTAGGCCGTGTTTGGTATCATTTTCGTATATATCGGGGGTGCTGAATTCATTTTTGGTATCACATTGACACCATTCCTTAGAAAAAACATATAAACTTTAAACAAATACCTTTTTTTTTAAATTCCTCTTCACGCTTAAACCGCTCAACCGATTTAATTGTAATTTGGTATACAGATATTTCGAGTCCGAAGACAGGACATAAGATACTTTTTATCTCAATAATCATCCTTTAAAGTTGTGAAATGGAGTATGGGGGGAATTCAACTTCGTCGATGAAACTGAATTCCTGAGGTAAATACTGCTTAAGGTAAAGTTTGAAGTCATGTTAGGTATCATTTTCATCTAAATCACAGATGTATACCATCCTAAATTTCACCTAAACCGGTTCAGCGGTTATTGACTCCTCATACAAACTTCCACCCCACTTTTCACATCCTCAAAAGATGCTTTTGGTTATAAAAACCATCCTATGTCCTGTGTCGAGACTGAAACTATTTCTATACAAAATTTCAACGAAATTAGTTCAGCGGTTTAAGCGTGAAGAGGGATTTTTAAAAATATATTTTTTTTAATTTTGGTTTTACTTCGGAATAGTGTCAATGTGATACCATAAATGAATTCAGCACCCCCGATTTATACGAAAATGATATCAAACATGGCCTAACAGCATCACTGATGTAGATATCAAGATAAAATTAAAATCCCTAAATAAACTTTCAAGAGCGGGTATCTCAAAAACTATTCAAGATATCGAAAAACTTGACTAGATAAAACTTGTAACTAATTTTATGAGCTTTCGGTTTGTCTTAGTAGTCATGTCGCTAAGATGCAAAGTTTCCAAGATATCAATGAAAAACCGAAAAATTCGACCTTCTTACCCCCCTCTTCCCCGCAGCACCGGGGCTACAGCCGGGGACTTTTGATATTTTCACCTCCTAACTAGTCTAAACAAAGTTACGGAGTCAAATATTGTGTTCCTAGCATTTCCCTCTACAACGTTTTTTGAGCATTCATTTACTGACCTAAAATGTCACAATTTTGAATGTAAATGCTTGGTTTGTTTATAAAAACACCAGTATCACTATATGTTAGGGTGGTTCAAAAAACATTTTTTTTTTCCTAAGGGGCACCCCCTTATTTAGTTACACTTATTATGCTGATAAAATACACCAAGTTTCGTAATTTATCTCAACTACAAGGGGGTGCTTCACCACGTTGAAATTTTGTATGTTGTTTGAAACCCAAAAAAAAGAGTATTATTCAGAATTTTATTTAAATATCTGGTTTCACACTATTTGCACATGTGATGTATAAGTTTTGAAGTAGAAAAACATTTTCTTTCAAAATAATATCTTTTAAATCACACTTTCAAATAAGGTGAAAACTACTACTTACATAAAAATCTAAAAAAGAGTAACTTATTTTTTTTGGATTTCATACAATTTGAAGAATTTCTAAGTGTTTGAGCACTCCCTTGTAGTTAAGATAAGATTACAAACTTGGTGTATTTTGTCAACATAATAAATGTAACAAAATAAGGGGGTGCCGCTTCTTCTAGCTAGAGTTTGAATTTTTCCTATACAAACGTGAACCACCCTACTACTATATGCAGCACAACGTCCTGAGTGGCGCAGGCTGGTGCATGACAAAGTGCGCGATTTCGAGAAGCAACGTAAAGTTGACCTCGACACTAAACGCGATGATCTGAAAGCGCACCAGCCTGCTTCCATTCACTACCACTATGTGGCTGGTGTTCTCACGTGCCCTCAATGTGCGCGGAGGTTCACCTCCAAGATCGGCTATGTCAGCCATATTCGGGCGCACGAGCGCCGAGCTAACTAGGAGTCGAAGTGGTCGCCATGGTCGAAATCGGCCGGAAGGATCATCATCATCATTTCATTCACCTACAAGATTTGAAGAGTGCCCTCGATTCCTCATAAATCTCACCATCAGAACTGGGTTTTGACTAAGACGGAACCAATCTGTATGTATATACATACTTACAAGTTACAACTCAACTAAAAAAAGAATTTTCAAAATCGATCCCGAAATGACGGAGATATCAAACATTAAAAAAACCGAATTTATACCTCCTTTTTAGGGTTCCGTAGCCAAATGGCAAAAAACGGAACTCTTATAGATTCGTCATGTCTGTCTGTGCGTCTGTCCGTCCGTATGTCACAGCCACTTTTTTCCGAAACTATAAGAACTGTTGAAACTTGGTAAGTAGATGTATTCAGTGAAACGCATTAAGATTTTAACACAAAAATAGAAAAAAAAAACAATAAATTTTGGGGGTCCCCCATACTTAGAACTGAAACTTAAAATTTCTTTTTCATTAAACCTATACGTGTGGGGTATCTATGGATAGGTCTTCAAAACAAAAATGATATTGAGGTTTGTAATATAATTTTTTTCTAAACTGAATAGTTTGCGCGAGAGACACTTCCAAAGTGGTAAATTGTGTGCACCCCCCCCCCCCCCTTCAACTTCTAAAATAAGAGAATGACAAAACTAAAAAATATATATGATGTACATTATCATGCAAACTTCCGCCGAAAATCAAACTTGTTTAGCGGCGCTGAGCACTTTTTAAGGTGGGGAAAAAATGATAAACTCGAGACAGCGTAACGCGTAACACGCTGACGTCATGGGCGACGGACAATGTTCATCATCATCATCTCAGCCATAAGACGTCCGCTGCTGAACATAGGCCTCCCCCTTGGACCTCCATTCGTACCGGTTGGAAGCGACCCGCATCCAGCGTCTTGCTAGTCCGTGGTCTCCACTCGAGCACTTTTCGACCCCATCGGCCATCTTCTCTGCGCGCAATGTGGCCTGCCCATTGCCACTTCAGCTTGCTAATCCGGTGGGCTATGTCGGTAAGTTTAGTTCGTCTACGGAGCTCCTCATTTCTGATTCGTTCACGCAGAGAAACTCCGAGCATAGCCCTCTCCATAGCTCGTTGAGCGACTTTGAATTTTGAGATGAGGCCGATAGTGAAAAACTACGTTTCGGAGCCGTAAGTCATCACTGATAACACACATTGATTAAAGACTTTCGTCTTGAGGCACTGAGGTATGTCGGACAAAAAGACATTACGTAGTTTCCCGAACGCTGCCCAACCGAGTTGGATTCGGCGGTTAACCTCCTTCTCGAAGTTGGACCTACCTAATTGGACTACTTGTCCTAGGTAGATGTACGAGTCAACAACTTCGAGTACCGAGTTCCCAACAGAGACTGGGATGGGCACAACATTGGCATTTGACATAAGTTTCGTCTTGTCCATGTTCATTTTCAAGCCCACCCGTTGTGAAACTCGGTTGAGGTCATCGACCATCATGCTGAGTTCCTCCATCGACTTTGCCATGACTACGATATCGTCGGCCAACCAAAGGTGAGTAATGTATTCGCCGTTGATGTTGATGCCAAGTCCTTGCCATTCCAGGTGCTTGAAGGCGTCTTCCATTACGGCAGTATACAGTTTCGGAGAGATAACGTCTCCCTGCCTTACACCTCTTTGCAATAGAATCACCTTCGCACTCTGCTCCTGACTCGGACTGACATGGTGGCGTAACTATACAAACACTTCAACACTTCGATGTACCGATAGTCAATATTGCATTGCTGAAGAGACTCAAGCAGTCTAGAGGCTAGTTTAGATCTCGTTCAAACCAATTTTCGATGGAAGTTTGCATGATAATGTACATCATATATATTTTTTTAGTTTTGTCATTCTATTATTTTAGAAATTAAAGGGGGGGGGGGGGGTGCACACAATTTACCACTTTGGAAGTGTCTCTCGCGCAAACTATTCAGTTTAGAAAACAATTATATTAGAAACCTCAATATCATTTTTGAAGACCTATCCTTAGATACCCCACACGTATGGGTTTAATGAAAAAGAAATTTTAAGTTTCAGTTCTAAGTATAGGGGACCCCCAAAATTTATTGTATTTTTTTTCTATTTTTGTGTTAAAATCTTAATGCGGTTCACAGAATACATCTACTTACCAAGTTTAAACAGTTCTTATAGTTTCGGAAAAAAGTGGCTGTGACATACGGACGGACAGACACACATACAGACAGACAGACATGACGAATCTATAAGAGTTCCGTTTTTTGCCATTTGACTACGAAACCCTAAAAAGGAGGTATTAATTCGGTTTTTTTAAATGTTTGATATCTCCGTCATTTCGGGATCGATTTTGAAAATTCTTTTTTTAGTTGAGTTGTAACTTGTAAGTACATACAGATTGGTTCCGTCTTTGTCAAAACCCAGTTCTGATGGTGAGATTAAGGAGGAATCGAGGGCACTCTTCAAATCTTGTAGGTATACATATAGTAGTAGGGTGGTTCACGTTTGTATAGGAAAAATTCAAACTCTAGCTAGAAGAAGCGGCACCCCCTTATTTTGTTACACTTATTATGTTGACAAAATACACCTAAGGGGCACCCCCTTAGGAAAAAAAAATGTTTTTTGAACCACCCTAACATATAGTGATACTGGTGTTTTTATAAACAAACCAAGCATTTACATTCAAAATTGTGACATTTGATGAAGTGAAACTGCTGATGATGATCAGAATGGAACTCTTCAACGACGCATAGCTCATGTTTGGGGATTTGTCCTCTTCGTTATGTTTGTTAAGCACGTTAGGTTTTTAAGTCACATTTTCGTCAAGCTCAAGTTCTAATGATGGGATCCATAAGGAATCGAGGGAACTCTACAAATCTGAATGGCATTGTATAGTGACTTTTGTATTTTCATCAGGCAAACAAGGATTTACATTAAGAACAGTGGCATTTGATGAAGTGGTATTGCTGATGGTGATCAGAACGGAACTCCTCGACGACTTGTCTTTTTCTAATTGATTGTTAAGCAAGTTACCCCACTGGCAAAACAAGCAAGATTTTGAATTCGACTTCTACCTGAACCTGGGCCCGGACGCGGACCCGGACTCGAGATCGCGAATTCGGACACGGACCCGTTTTCTATTTGGTTGGTGTAAATGGTGTTGGTGAATTTTTTGATTAATTCGGGCGAAAACTGGAAGGTTAGGTATCATAAAATGTTCATGAAGAGAAATTGTAAGAGATGGTATCATTACCAACAACTGTGGAAAATACTGTTTGGTTACTCTTTATTTAAAAATAGCAAAATCAAATTGCATGATTTCATTCGTTTTCTCCACTGAACACAGAATAAGTAATGATGTTACTATGGATATGAAATAAAATGTGTGTTTTTATATCTTTAAACCCAATTACTAAGTAGACTGCACATACATTAAAGTCACATTAAAATTCCATTTCGCGAAATAGAGATTACAACATTTAACTTTGCAAAAGTAGATAATTGAAAAAATTATTAGGTTAGATTCGAGCTACAATGACATAAGTTTGGGTTCAAGGCAAGGTTGCAGGGCCTCAACATGGGAAAAAAGGGGAGGGACTGTTGGCCTGGCTCAGTGAGCCAGAACTCACCCACTAATCCCTACTACTGCCGTAAGCAGGTAATGAATTCCCAATGTATTAAGTTTAGGTTTAATAAATTATAAATATATTTTATTAATAACATAATAATATACAAATATGTATAAGCATAAAGTAATAAATAAGCCTACAGCTATTAATAATGTCCGTAATCTGTATAATTCCAAAATACGGATCCCTCGGATGCGGATGCTGCTTACATAATCTCGTCTGTCAAGGTGTTTCGGCAGGAAAGGCCTTGGCAGACTTATAAATTCCTGAAATGAGGGTTCATACCTACCGACTAGAATTGGTTTCATGGTGGTATCAGATGGGTTAGTGTACGGTAACCGATGGTCATCTTGCTTATAATCTCGTCTGCCAAGGTGTTTCGGCAGGAAAAACCTTGGCAGACTTATATATTTCTAAAATGGGGGTTCATACCTACCGACTGGAATTGGTTTCATGGTGGTATCAGATGGGTTAGTGTAGGGTAACCGATGCCGACCTTGCTTACATAATCTCGTCTGCCAAGGTGTTTCGGCAGGAATAGCCTTGGCAGACTTATATATTCCTGACATGAGGGTTCATACCTATCGACTGGAATTGGTTTCATGGTGGTATCAGATGGGTTAAATTAGGGGTCCCGTTGACCACCTTTGAGAGCGTCTGCCAAGCACTTCCGGCTAAAAAACTACTGGCAGACTTCGCTTTTATGTGTCTACATGTAAATTTCTAACTGCTGCCATAACTATTATTTCGGTATCAGATGGGTTAAATCAGCCCCCTTTTTTCGCACCGGAAGTGGCCTTCTTTTTCGTACTTTCGGCAAGTTCCGCCGTGGCAGACTATCGAATTCGGACTTAGCATCACTTTTATGGTTTCCCATTGTGTATTTCATCGTGGTATCAAGTCGGTTAGAAAATTTGCGGCCGGCTCTTCTACTAATAGGATATAATGCCATATACTTGTTTTATGATTGTCTGATTACGTCCAAACTGTAATCGCTAGTAAACTGTTCTATTCGTTTGTCATCAAAGCTATTATAAAATCTAGTTATAGGCTCACAATGGGCTCACATATATTATTATTATTTTTATTATATTAGGTAGCGAAAATTTCTTTACGATTCTATTTGTATAGCCATTAGATAGTATAGTATAGATAGTTAGAATACTCTTTATTGGCACACCTCAGTAAAAAGATACAAAAGAAAAATACAATTGATTAAATGTAGAGGCAGACAACAGGTGGTCTTATCGCTAAACAGCGATCTCTTCCAGACAACCTTATTAGCTACTTTGATAAAGTACCATGTATTCTGTTTGGTTGATCTAACCGGTTTCCTTATTCACGCGTTGAATGCAAAGTAATTGAATTGCACCTTCTTCAGATATGTAACACGTGGTGTCGAGGGAATTTCATCACGAGTGAGGTGTAGGTACCTACATGAAGAAATTTTAAATTCAATTTGTATCCTCTTACACTTCTATGTTTTTAACCAATTGAATTAAAACTTCCCCTGAATAAAATCGTTTTAATTGTTTATTAAGATTAATTTTTATATTTCATGACATTTGATCATCAAACTGGTTCATTGTTGACATTGACTGTAATTATGGAACTAAATTAAAAAATGTACCTATATAAATTGGCTACAAATATAATGACCACCAAAAAATACTTTGGTACCCTAAATAAAAAAAATCATGCTTACCAAAAAAAATTACTGAACACCAAAAAAATAAGGCCTAAAATTACAAATGTACCACCATTTTAATTACGACTGCACTTCAAATTGTATTCGAATACCAAATATATTGAATGATTACCAAAAATCATTAATGATCACCAAATCTTGAAGACCAAATAAATGCGATATTTTCACCTAAATAAACCACTATGATACCAAAATATTTATACATATTACCAAATAAAGTAAAATGATGCCAAAATTACTAGCGCCTCCCGCTCAACCCCCGTACCCCGCACCGCATAACTTAGGTAGGCATACTGAAATGCTACTAGAAAAGTATGTTAGATTAGGTTTGTACTGCTATCAGTTAAGTGGGCTAGGTTAACACTGCGACCCTTACAGAAACGAATTGCTACTAGAAAAGTGGGTTAGGTTAGGTTTGAACTGTGACCCTTACAGAAACGAAATGCTACTAGAAAAGTGGGTTAGGTTAGGTTTGAACTCCAACCCACACAGAAACGAAATTCTACTAGAAAAGTGGGTTAGGTTAGGTTTGAACTGCGACCCTTCCAGATAAGAAATGCTACTAGAAAAGTGGGTAAGGTTAGGTTTGAACTGCGAACCTTACAGAAACGAAATGTTACTAGAAAAGTGGGTTAGGTTAGGTTTGAACTGCAACCCATACAGAAACGAAATAGATTTAAAAATTTGGTTATAATTTTACATTAAAATGGAGTTCTAATTTTGGTGGTCATTTACTATTTTTGGGTTTACAATGATTATTTTGGTGTCATTTTATTTAATAGGATAGCACGATGTAAAAATTTGGTTATCAATTGACATTAAATTGGGGTTTGAAATTTGGTAATTATTTACAATTTTTGGGTTACTAATGATTAATTTGGTGTCATTTCCTTTAATAGGATAGTAAAATGTAATAAAATTGGTAATCATTTCACATTAAAATGGTGTTATAATTTTGGTGATCATTCATTATTTTAGGGTGGTAAAGTAGATTTTTTTGGTATTAAATTTTATTAAATCTGGTGATCAGTTAAATAGCAGCCATATAAATTTCATGATTTTATAAATAATCAACAATCATCTATAGATTCATTATTGAAAGCAGAGAGACAAGGAAATTAAATGATTTAACTAAATTATATCAGTAATATGTTTGTGATGAAAATTACATTCAATTTCCTACACAGATTTAGGTATTTACTTACTTAAAATCAGACTTTGTAGCATACCCAATGAATATGAAAAGGTATTCATTCGTTTTGAAATGCGATTGAATACACCTCGGCCCCGGTATTGATGTAAATAGCGTTCAGTTTCAACAAAAACACGTTTTTAGGGTTCCGTACCCAAAGGGTAAAACGGGACCCTATTACTAAGACTTCGCTGTCCGTCCGTCCGTCCGTCCGTCCGTCTGTCTGTCACCAGGCTGTATCTCACGAATCGTGATAGCTAGACAGTTGAAATTTTCACAGATGATGTGTTTCTGTTGCCGCTATAACAACAAATACTAAAAACAGAATAAAATAAAGATTTAAGTGGGGCTCCCATACAGCAAACGTGATTTTTGACTAAAGTTAAGCAACGTCGGGCGTGGTCAGTACTTGGATGGGTGACCGTTTTCTTTTTGCATTTTTTTCCGTTTTTTTTTTTGCTTTATGGTACGGAACCCTTCGTGCGCGAGTTCGACTCGCACTTGCCCGGTTTTTACAATATCACTGAACCCTGTATTTTGATTCGATTTGGACCGAGTTTTCATTTCATGTTGAGCCAACACGTGTAACATGATTCTCGTTCCATTTTTTTTCCTTTGAGGCTTGCATTTAATTCATTTGAAGGATTGATATTTATGAGAATAATAAAGACTTCTATTGTTATTGCTTAGTCTAAGTATATAATTATGTATGTTAGATCGACCCACATCTAATTCCACTGACAATACCTAACGTTCACTGAATCTAAATATTTATTTACTCTTGCATTTGCACATGATTATAATTGCAGTGAGAAGCGTCATTTCATAATTTTCCTCACGTTATCCGCTTTCGGTCCGCTTAACAACGAATCCCGATAATTGGCGTAGGCACTAGTTTTTACGAAAGCGACTGCCATCTGACTTTCCAACCCAAAGAGTAAACTAGGCCTCATTGGAATTAGTCCGGTTTCCTCACCATGTTTTCGTTCACCGAAAAGCGACTGGTAATATAATCAAATGATATTTCGTACATAAGTTCCGAAAAACTCATTGGTACGAACCGGGGTTTGAACCCGCGGCCCCCGGATTGAAAGTCGCGCTCTCTTATCGCTAGGCCACCAGCGCTTTTGTGCAGTGAAAAACGTCATACAGTAACAAAAAGCTGTTTCATCTACTTTAATCAATAGCTAAAAGTCAATAAATTTTGGTTTATCACATAATAAAACTCCAATTTACTTTGCAGACTTTCCTTAAGCCTATTAAACTAAAGCACCAATTTGCTCTCCGATATTTTCAAGAGGTTCAATCCTGTATTAATGAATTTGATATGAAACGTTCAAGCGGCTTTTCAGTGGGAAGAAGCTAATTATGAGGATTATCCGACAAAATAGGAGTTTGGTATTAGCGAAGGGTTTCATTATAAAAGAACGACGTAAAGTCACATCATATAATGAGTGAGCCTACGTACCTACGTAGCTACAATAGGTACCTGCATGTTTTTATCATTTCTATAATACCTACTAGCACGAATATGATGGTCGATCTTGTCTACATGACATCGTGATAAAACGGTGTCCGTCACTTTCTATCCCGCGGCGTTGAAAAGTGACAGTTATTTTATCACGTGGATAAAGCCATCCATAATAGGTACGCTGACGTGTTGTATGTAAAAGAAGGAGCTTTAATTTAATAAATACGCTAGATTATTTCTACAATTGACGTCAAAGACATGTTTATATTTTTCGCCTTATTACAAAGGAGTAAGGTGCAAAACTGTAAACATATCTTTGTTGTCGACTGTATGGTTTCATACTTGTATACGAGTTTATATTTCCAAAAAGCTTTGACATTTTAAAAATAAAGTCTAACGACTAATTACAAGTTTTAAGAGACCTATTAAAATAAAACGCCTATCCAACCAAACTAAACCAAACGATAATAGTTTTTCTTTAGGCTGTAAGAGACGGAATTTTCTAGCTATTTCAAGTCATTTTTCTAAGAAGATAGTTTAAAACTGTTCGAATTTCATGGTCACTTAGTTTTCTGGCTGCAGTCCAGAGCCAATATTACTGGTTGCTGGTAATTACTGGCGTTATACATTGTAAACTGTCTTTAACAAAAGAGAAACGACTTCCAAAATAAGTTTAAAAGGCCATAATTTTGACTACCTATGTAAAGATTGTTCAGTAACAATTAGGTATGAATTACAATAAGATATCAATATCACCATAGGTTATATTATTTGAAGAGTTCTATTTCTCCAGGATCTTATTTTTAGATCCTGATTGAATCGAACTGTTAGTATATTATACTATTTCAAACAAAAAATAATTAAAAAAATTGATCCAAGCGTCTTAGAGAAATCGGGTAAATTAAAAAACTATCCCAAAAAATAAAAAAGAAGTTTATCCTTCCTTTCTTTTTTTTAAATCGCCTATAAAGGCTCTAAGTATTTCATCTTCTAGCCGCCCTCGGGCCTCTAAAAAAATGTCTACTGTTCTATTTTGAATATTCCTTTTGACAAATCAAAATTGTATTTGTCTTGGCAAGTTTTAATTTGTGGGCAGCTAGAGAAGTAAAATTTTACCATATATATATACGAGATGACAGAATAAGTTATATATATAATACGGCAGTTTATAGTATGAAATGTGACCTAGGCCCCCAAGCATCGATATCGTTAAAACTAATAAGTGTTCATTGAATTATTCGCAGACTCCCGCCCGTGTGTGATTAGTACTAAATATTTAATGCCACAGCGCCGGTTGTCTGCATCCAGTAGTTCCAGTACCAATATGTATACAGTATACTCTAGAAGCTAAAGGCCAGATCCCATGCGATTATGCTACTAATTCCATTATACTTAACTGCGTAATTTACGTAAACGTTGATCCTTGGATGCTAGATCTCAGATGTGGTACATTAATTAGGTTTGATACTTGAATATTAACATAACATGAGTCTGATTACTGGGAGGTGCATAATTAATATGAGCTTCACTAGGCATAGGTATTCATAATTATTCCATAGGATTAATGCAATAAATGTACATAATAATACTCGTAAAATTCTCCTTAATTAGGGATTGATGCCCATCCATACCAAAATCTACATCTATTTTCGATGGGCGAGTAATGATAAAATGAAAATCTGCTACATGCTAAGGCTACATGAGTGTAACTCTTGTGTTTTTGTATTCTTGAACGTAACTTTATTCCTCAGAACGCAGTCATTTATATTTAAACGTTAAATTTTATTTATGGGTTTTTATCAACGGATTTAGGTGTCTTGAAGACGTTTCACCCTGATAATCGTCCTATAAGTGGCTGAATTGGGGGACGAAACTTTAAGAGTGAAAAAGCATGTACTATTTGGCTACGAAATTTATATAGTTATCGTTTTAAATTGCGGTAATTATTAGTCCATGTATTTTATATCGGCATAGCATTTATTAAAATTTGGCGGGTTGAGCTGACGTAGAATGTAATAACCCGGCAAGTTACTCGACAGCTCTCTAAGTTTGCGCGGTCAAACTTTCTCTAATGAACCTTATTTCTACTAATTAACTGCTTGGCTTTATTAGATTACAAACTTTTAAGAAAAATCCCTATTAAACCGCTTATAACCTACGATAAATTTTGTAATACGTCATCATGAGTACCCGGCATGCTCGGTTAAAGCGACATTCCATTTCCAACTGCAGTTGCAATACTGTTCATTTCACTATGCAAACGCGTCGCTGTCATTGTCAATTTCCATAGTAAAATGAACAGTATTGCAGCTGCAGTTGGAAATGGAATGTCACTCTTATCCATATACAAACGTAGTTACTCTCTCATTTTAAAACGACTAGCTAGATTGCTCTGAAACTTTGTACTTAGAATAGGATAAGGTATATTATATAGGTACCTAGATAGCTATACCTAGATATTATCTTTACCCGTAATTAGCTTATGTAGCTTGAGTGGAGATACCATAGTTAAAAAAATACAGCGAATTTTTCATACTAGACTTGTTTTTGCTCTATTTCGTTTGTTTTATAAACTGAAGCTATATTACAGAACTAGATCTCCGAATGCAGGTTCAAAATAAATGTAATTCAACAACATGATATCCATATTCGTAACTAAGTCGGTACGCCACCTTTTGCATTGCCACATGAAGTACTTATATAAAAAGTCAATAAAAAATTAACCAACCGTGTAGCAATGCTTTACTTCATATCGCATGTCAGTTGTTATTTAACCAGTGAAGCTCGAACTAAAATCCAAGCACAAAATCCAAGCTCATGTAGGAAATTACAAAGCTATCAGGCCTTGAAGCTATATTACAGAACTAGATATACCTCATCTCTGAATGCAGGTTCAAAATAAATGTAATTCAACAACATGATATCCATATTCGTAACTAAGTCGGTACGCCACCTTTTGCATTGCCACATGAAGTACTTATATAAAAAGTCAATAAAAAATTAACCAACCGTGTAGCAATGCTTTACTTCATATCGCATGTCAGTTGTTATTTAACCAGTGAAGCTCGAACTAAAATCCAAGCACAAAATCCAAGCTCATGTAGGAAATTACAAAGCTATCAGGCCTGCTACATTACCGAGCTACTTAAGTAGAGTTGGCGTTGGTCCAGGCGGTCGTGTACTACACGGCGGTACAGGTTAACACTTTCGCTGCTGGCCTATATAAAATGTACCGGCATTCTGGCAATGAAAGTGTTCACGTCTAAAGGGTATTTTAGCTAAACGAGAGTGAAACGAGAATACGGGACTAAAACATGCTGGTTTTCACCAGAAATGAAAAAAAGCTGCCAAAATTAAGTGATAGTGATAATAGTCATTGTGGCAGAACAATTTTAGAGTAGCAACCAAAAACCAGAAGATGCTACGTTGAAAGGCCCCCGAGATTGAAAGAAAATGAAATAAAAAATTAAGAGATTTATTTAGTGTAAAACATATTTCACATAATAAAAATACTAGTATACCAAACAAAAGAAACATCATACATCTAAAACGATGCCTCTCAGCATATTCGGCAATTTCATTCAGCTGATATGACGATACATTAATATTGGGCACTTGTACTAAAGCTATGTATAAATGTGTATGAACATACCTGTATAGTTTTAATGTAGGTACGTAACAAAATTTACCCACATTTTTGTTAAAATTTTTTTTTGAAAGGACAAGTTAAAATTATAACGGATTATATGATGCCAGCATCTAAACCAACAGACGTATCTGTTTTCAAAGAAGCTTTCTCCAAGCGCAAAGTAAAGTTTTAGTTACTACTTACCCGTTGCCGTAACTATTTAGTTCAACAATGGGGCGCTTATAAACTGAAAGTAACGAGCGAAGCGATGTGACAAATTGTTTTTAACAAAGCACTGCCAAAATGGAACAGCGTCGCTCCGGCACTCAATGCTTTTTGTCGCCTAAATTGAAGTGCATTGTGTTACTCTTAAGGCCTTTGCACACAGGCGTGGCTCGGAGTTAAGTTTTACCCTTTTCTTATGTGTACGTATAGTGCTTTAGGTTTTATACACATTTAGAGTACTTACATACATACTAAAAATGCCTAATTTCATTCCACATTCTAAAATACGCCCGTTTGTATGGTTATATTAAGTTTATGGTTTCGAAGTCGAAACATGTCATATTTGTAAATTTTATTCAATTCTTTAACTCTTTTTCTTAGGTCTTAGGTTAGGTTAGGTGCGTCAGGTTTTATACGCATTTAGAGCACCTACGTACTTACTAAAAATACCTAATTTAATTCCACATTCTGAAATATGCCCGTTTGTATGGTTATATTCAGTTTATGGTTTCGAAGTCGAAACATGTCATATTTGTAAATTTTATTCAATTCTTAGTGTGTCGCAATACATTTTTGCAATTATGTGGGCGTGATGTATTGATATTGAATTCAGTTTATATAATATTATTTATTATTCAAAAGGATGGGATATATCACGCGTAAAATTAAGTTTTAAATTTACCTCCGATGTTTCGAGGATGGCGTCTTCTCCGAAACCACGGGAACAACGCCGTCCTCGAGACGTCGGAGGTAAATTTTAAACTTAATTTTACACGATTAAGTCCCGTCGTTGTGAATAATAATGAGTAATAATCGTGAAAGTTTAAATCAGTATATTATTTCTAAATACGCTTTTACAAATAAAAACAAATCTATGTATGCGAGTGAGAAAAGTGCTTAACAATTTCTCAACTGCAAAACTACGTTTCTGTCAAAGTTCACAGCCAAATTTGCATGTATGCGTCAAAAGTGCAACATAATTCAGTTTAGAAACTAAAAGGGGTTGAATGCAGGAAATGGTTATGAAATGTTGCTATTTGTTCTTTTAACTTTAACAGCGAGGATTGCTCAGGGCTAGTAAAAGCAAATGGACTGTTTTTTTTATTTACTCGTTTTTTCTGGTACGATTCGCGAACATTTTGAAATATAAAAATGCATAAATAGTGCATACAATCTGAGTTTGATTTGATGGATTTGATACTTCATACATTTTGTGTCATTTGCTTAGTGAGCGAAGAACGCTTGTAAATGAAAAAGATACCTTTAATTAACATACAAACCAAATTTCAGGACTGTTCTAGAGATTTCGAGGTTAGTCCTAATCCGATTGTTCTATAGTATCTATTTGGATATTAATTATCCTATACCGACTTTAACATACTAAGGCCCACTTACACCATTCCACTAACCTGGGGTAGTGAATGAGTTAAACAAAGCAACAATTAATTGACAGGTAAACTTAAGACGGCACAAATTCATGTGTACCACCTCCTTAGAACGTCATATCGCACATATCAATTCACAACACATATTAAATTAGCCTCATTGCATTGAAACAATGCAACTACAGCATACTCCCGTCAAGGCAAAATTCACCTTTCCCATCTGCCAATAGGGTTTCAATTGGTTTACCTCACAGCTAGTCCCGGAGAGCTCTCCAAGGCCCGGTGGCACTGTAAACTGTAAACTCGACAGCGGATTGACTTGCGCTGCAGTTAACTGCTTTAGTGTCGTGTGGGACAAACAGCCCTAATGGAATATTATGTAACTGGACTCGAGTACAGATTTAATTTTGTTTTACGACATTGTACGGATGTATGGTTGGTGTTTTTAAATTTTCTTTACTTATAGTTACCTACCTGATACATAGCAAAGTCAAACGTATTAAATATTTACTATCGCTAATCGCGGGAGATTGCTCTTTAGCAATAAGACTGCCTGTTATATGCTTCTATATTCAATTGTTGTTGTTTTTCTTTAAGATGTGTCTTTTACGGAAATGTAACAAAAATAAACAGTAAGTAATTCTATCTATCTTTCCATCTAACACTCGGTTTAAGATCTTTAGGTACATATTGTTCACTGAGACCCTAAAGAAGGTAGCTTATTTTAAAGGGGCTCACAGATTAACAGTTCGCCGGACGATATCAACCTGTCAGTTGGACGCAAAAGGTGACAGTTCCGAACAACTTATGTACAGGCTGATATCGTCCGGCGAACTGGTAATCTGTGTGGTGGGCCCCTTTAAAATAAGCTGCCTTCTTTAAGGTCTCGATGAACAATGTAGGTATATATAATTAGTTTTATTTTTATTTTATTGGTAGGTACAGTTTGCCTTTTAAAGAATTAACGGCGACTGAAAAGAACCTCTGCTTTCCTCTCTACACGGCCGTCAGAGACGCGTTGGACAGAAACCGGTGGAGACAGATCATCCGCTCCAGATGCAACCCTGATACTGACCACGATCCTCAGACATGAGGGACCGACCAAAGAGAGAAAAGAACCAAAATTGAGAGTAATAACGTGAAGCCGCCTTTTCACAGCAGCTTTGAAGCACGCTCGTTAGTGGCTGTAGTGTCTCGTCAACATCCGTGCATGGCTTAAAATTCGCCGTTCAAACCTCACGAGTATAGTCAGACTTTGTAAATAACTATCTGGTTGATTCACAAAATAAATTTTTGTTAAAAAAACCGGGCAAGTGCGAGTCGGACTCGCGCACGAAGGGTTCCGTACCATAATGCAAAAAAAAACAATAAAATAGCAAAAAATAAACGGTCACCCATCCAAGTACTGACCACTCCCGACGTTGCTTAACTTTGGTCAAAAATCACGTTTGTTGTATGGGAGCCCCATTTAAATCTTTATTTTATTCTGTTTTTAGTATTTGTTGTTATAGCGGCAATAGAAATACATCATCTGTGAAAATTTCAACTGTCTAGCTATCACGGTTCGTGAGATACAGCCTGGTGACAGACGGACGGACGGACGGACGGACGGACAGCGAAGTCTTAGTAATAGGGTCCCGTTTTACCCTTTGGGTACGGAACCCTAAAAACCACACTCAATTTTATAATCCACTCAATTGTTTTCCGTGCTTAATTTCATTAATTTGCAACTCGCAATTTACATTTTTATTCCAATATTTCATAGCGCATAAAATATGCCGTGCAAACTCATAAACGGTTTGAGTAATACCTCTATGAAAACTATGCAATAAAGCTGAACTGGAAACTAGAGGTGCCCCGAATAGTGAATTTGGCCGGATACCGAATATTCGGCCCCTCTCTCGGCCGAATACCGAATATTCGGCATGACATGCGAACATTTTGAGTCACAATTATTATGAAAACTGTTCGCCAAGAAAGCACAATTAACGTTTGCTGAGATTTATATGTTTATGTTGAACAGAATTAATTAATGTAGTCAATAAAATCATGCCCATGATAAAAATAAAATATTTTGTAATCAACAAATGCTCAATAACGTGCCTTCGTATTTAGCTAATTTCCAAGAATACATTTTAAATATGTATTAAATGTACCTTTTCTGATGGTTATTTTTTTGTGTATTTTTTTAGGTAGGTGCAACAGATATTCGGTATTGGGCCGAATACAAATAGTAGGCAACATTCGGCCGAATACCGAATAGTCGGCAAAGTGGCCGAATATCGAATAATTGCCGAATATTCGTGGCATCTCTACTGGAAACCACGCTTTATTTATTCAACTCGGGCGGTCAGAAGAGGCGATATCTGATTTTATTACAAAGGCGCATGTGCCCTTTTTATTTTAAGTAAAGAACATTGAATGTGTAGTGAAAATGCATGCTTTCTGTTTGAGAAATGGGAGTGTGCTTAACGAACTATTAGGTACACTTATAAATCGATAAAAAAGGCATCAGGCTTGTTTTGTAGGGAACACTCGGACTATCGGTGCGATTCGGGAAATGATTTAGAGATTCACAAGATATGAAATAGTAACGATATGTGACGTTCCACGGAAAAAGGTACCATTGCCTCGGCTGAATATTGGAGCGGCGTTAATAATAGCGTAAGCGCCAGCCGCCATAAGGCACCTTTTGCCGTGGAACGTCACATATCTTTACTATTTCATATCTAGGGAGTCTCTAATTCATTTCCCGAATCGCGCCGTATATCGGTTTAATTTTAGCATGGTAATGTAACTTACCTGACCTACTCGTGTAATGACATTCAATTGTATTGTATTTTGTTTTTTTTTTGCTTACTTACGTATTAACATGTGTTTAAAAGCATCTGCAAAAAGTCTAATTAGATACATGAATTGAGTTAAAAAAAAATTACTAGGTAGTTACATAAATATTAGGTACCCTATATCTTTATTTGCCTGTTGTAAATTGGTATCCTGGATCATGAAAAAATAAATCAGACACTATCAAGCATAGAATAACATAATATGGTAGAAAAACATTGCCATCCCTTACTTGCCAGGCAGCTAATTATCTGTGAAAATACCTTTTTAACACACTGGTATGATGCCAAAGAGTGCATGGAAAGCCGTTAGCGATAGTTATTCCAAAGTGGTACCGAGTAAACGACCGTCAACTAAGGTACCCAGTATAAAGAGCACCTCTGAATACTCAAAACCTTTATGAAAGATGAGGTCTCAGTTATCCTGGACTTTTAGAATCAAAGTCTCGCCTAGGCTCAACAAAAGGTTAGAATACAGGCGTGAACATTTGGCCTCAGTCCTCGGTCTTACAACGATCCAACTTTGGCCTCAAACTGCACTCTTTTAAGAGGATGTGGCATTTAAAATACCTGAAACTTGGCAAC
Organism: Cydia fagiglandana; assembly: GCF_963556715.1. Classification (NCBI taxonomy): domain Eukaryota; kingdom Metazoa; phylum Arthropoda; class Insecta; order Lepidoptera; family Tortricidae; genus Cydia; species Cydia fagiglandana. The sequence continues at coordinate 14,687,427 of NC_085940.1, forward strand.
TGAAAGTCGAAGTGATTTGAGAAAAGTGTTTATTGTTTCTCTTGCTGTACGGATATGATGGTCGTTCTTGTCTAAGTGACAGCGTGATAAAACGATGTCCGTCACTTTCTATCTCATGGTGTTAAAAAGTGACAGTTATTTTATCACGTGGATAAAGATGGATAAAGCCATCCATAATAAGCTGGCTGGTTATCATTCAGTCTGATGTTAAATAAAACAGTAATTTAATTTGCAATATTGAGGCCTTTCGAAGCATCCTGGGTTATTGACTTATGCTCGATATACAAAAAATCACGAACATAGATCTAAAGTGCACTTTAAATTTTTTAACAAAATATGGCCAAAAGCTAAAAATATGAAAATTGCTATTATTCTATCTAAAAATCGGCATTATTTAAACGTACAAAAAATTTAAATTATACATGATATACACGTTCCCGAGCACGCATTTCCATCTCGCTCACGCTTACGCTCAGAGAGAGTGAGTGAAGAACACGAACTTACTAGGCCTTAAAAATAAGTTATTGGGTATTTGATGTACTTACAGAGGAAATGACACAAACAAACAGTTTTTAAGTAAGATGGATCTTTAACTGTTTTTCGTACATACAAATCTTCAGAAAAATTCGAAAGAAAAAAATACATCATCTGTGAAAATTTCAACTGTCTAGCTATCACGGTTCTTGAGATACAGCCTGGTGACAGACAGACGGACGGACGGACGGACAGCGAAGTCTTAGTAATGGTCCCGTTTTACCCTTTGGGTACGGAACCCTAAAAATGACGGTCATAAATAATATTTGTTGACGTAATACATTAAACCAAATGAATATACTTGTAGAACTTAAACCTAAGCTAATGTTATGCAAGTGTAAACCGAGTAACCGTGCAAAACGTTTAACATAATTGCCATTCAACATTCATTTTCTGCTGAAAGAAAATGTTTCTTCTTTTCGTGTAGGTTTTGCTTTTACTTTCATTTGCAAAGGTTAACTGGAAGAGATCATTTAAATAAGTAAGTCTTGGTAGTTACTCTGTCTCTTACCTTAGGAGATGAGTAGGTAGAAATTGTAATTTTTGCAACGAAAAATATCAAAATAAAGTGTGATTTAGCCAAGCTCAGAACTTTACGAATTTGTATAAAACAATATTTCTAGACACATTTACTTTATTTTCCATTTTCACCAGATATTCCACTTCTTGTAATAGCCTGCAAGATTACATCTGAGACCTTGGGACTATGAGAACTTCAGATATTTATAGACTGTTATAGTGGGTAGGTACCCGAGAGAAGCTCTAGGCGACAACGTTTATTCATCAAACCTTTGTTTTCGACAAATCACTACCTCTTTAATCTTCAAACAACTTACACTTTTTTGCGGGAAGTAGTAATTTCCGATAGTTGACACTGTCGACAGCTAAAGATAGAACACTCTGTCTGTGAATCAATTCCAAGAATCGCCAACTCATCATGATTCCGTTTGCAAAAATACACCGAATACCTACGCGTCCAATCGAATTAACAATGCCTATTGCCCATCATTGCCAAAACCACCACAGGTACCTTTAGGTAGCCGAGCCGACTGATACGAAAAACACCAAGGCCAAACCAAAAGACATATCTCTTTCGCAGATCGAAAAGTTGTGCGTGCTCAGGCCTCTTCAACATTCTTCCCGTCTGCCTTTCCTAAAACTGGCATAAAGCAACTGAAATTATTAGAACAAATGAACGTGCAAAATCAGTGGCGGGCGATTCAGCGTGGCGTGCAGTTCGATCGTGGCAAAGCAAGGCGCGGAGGAAACGTCAGAAAAATCGAATTTCCATGACGGCAGTCGAGGCTGAGGCGGCGCGGCGGCAACACCGCCGAGACAGCGCCCGCGCGCGGGCCCTAGCACCGCACTGTACGCGCCGCACGCCGACGCAGCTCGCTCACATACAACTTTCAAAAACGACCAGTACCCAGTGCTCAAAGTGTTCTAACCCAAAATCAAATGGTACATGGTGGGCTAATTAAGGATTATGGGTTTGGCTGCGACCCGAACACGGGTCACTTTGTCGCCCGACCGCATAAATTCGTGCTCGTTTGTTTCTTTATTAAAAGGTGACGTCATTAACGCGGTTTTCGTGTGCGATTACGATTACGAGTTGAGTCGATAAGCCAACAAGTGCCATAAAGTTGCATTGTCTCATTAGCTTTGTTTTAAGTTGGAAATGCTGATAAGTTGTTATGTATTCGGCAAATTACGGCCTTCATTTTTTATTGATTAATAAACTATTGCATTGTTATCGATACCTAGTTATCGGGCTTGTATTGCAGAATGCCCTTTCAACATGAATTCAGCCTTGTTTGCGGACTGTTGGCGGATATTTTCAATGTAAAGTTGTGCAGCTTTTGAAGTTAAACGAAAAGTGAATAGGCAGGCAAACTTGTGCACATTACCTATCTTTTAGTCATTATGGAGTTTGTCATAAGCTGTATTCAACATTGGACTATTATAAAGTGCCTAATAACTACGGCCTTGATTTGCAAAAGTTAGTAAGTATTCCTTCATTATAATTATATTAAGGTACTTACCGTAAACTCAGGTAACTTTTATTCAATTTATGTAGGTAGGTATCTACTTGTATCTATACCGATGTAAAGGTAAATTTTCTAATATAATATATATTTTTTTACATTATGTACAGTCAAGGAATTTAAATTCCGACCCATTTCGTACTTTGTCACAGTGACAACCGTATGAGGTCTCTAGCGGCTTTCATATTGATTGTCACTGTGACAAAGTACGAAATGGGTCGGAATTTAAATTCCTTGACTGCACTAACCTCACTCAACGTACCTATATAGTTATTAACAACCATAATTATAAAAAGTTATTTTCTGAAATAAAGTCTTAATAATCTGAACCATAATTAGTATTCATAGTTACCTGAATTTATGGTACCTACTTATCTAGTTTTATTTGTATTTGATAATTATAATGTAAAACTTACATAGGCACTAAATGGACTGGTTTCGTTTATAATATAAAGTTTTTCTAGCTTAATTAAAAATAACTAGGTTTATAATTGGGTAGTGATTAACTTTAGTTGTCAATACAAGCTCCACAACTATAGTTAGTCAAAAACAAAATCATTAAGTAAAATAAATTCTAATAAAAACTATGAAAACTAATTTAAAATTCGATTAAACTTATATTATTAGTTCTTTAACTACGGGTCTTTAAGTGCTTCAAGTCAAGCACTGATTTCTAAACTTTTCCAGTCTAGAAATTACTCAGTGCCTAACTACGTAAACTTATAAATAATTAGATTTCATTTTCCAGCTGTGCAGTACATTTTGTAATAAATAAAATTCAGGACTCCCATTTTCATACTTAAATACTTACAAAGTGTTACTTTGTATTTGCTATTCGACCTACATTCAGGACGCGTAAAATATAATAATTATTAATTATGTATTTCACTTATACTACTTAGAGCTCACGTGACATTGATTGACAATGAAATCACATGTTATTAAATAGTACAGTACGATAAACGTGTAAAAAATGGGAAATTTGCAACGAGTGGCAATAAACCAAAACACGACCAAAGGGAGTATTTTAAATCGACACGAGTTGCGAATTACCTATTCGCACATGTATCGTACAACGTTTTACAGTACATATGACAATTTAAATTTTCAACATAGTTACGTAATGCGCTAATTATCGCACTACTTGCGATAAAGTATTACTGAATCGCGATTAGAAAGGGATTGAGATAGCTGTCAATCCATATTGATTTTGACGTAAGTGTATAGAAATCTGTTATTTCTAATCCCTTTCTGATCGCGGCATGATAATAGCACCATATGTAGTGAAAAATCTAAACACACCTGGCTTTAGAAAAAATAAGCTGATATCCGAACTTCTCCATAAAAATTAAATCTCCAAACATGCAAATGAAATAAACACAATTATTACACAAAATATGAGACGTACGAGTAGGTACGTATATATCTTTCGAAGATAAAGCCTTCCGACAACTGTATTAACAGATAAGATATATTTTTCCTTTCTCAGATATCCCGACTTTTACTTTTCCCGCCTTTAGCCTGATTAACATTACAAAGAACACTGGATACGTTTTCGCAACTTTGTCTCTAGCTAGCACACATAAACCAATAGCTGTGTAAATTGATAAGTGAATAGTTGATAATCATACCTATTCAGACTCTAGTAATAATTTTAAACAATATTGAGTGTCTTTTTATTATTGTAAAACACTCTTGAAAAATAAGTCATTGCAAATATGTAACAATTATGAATCATTTACGATTATTTACCTACATTATTTTGCTTTCATTAGTAATAGTTGCTGAGTTTTAAAAGGGTTTTTCAATTAAAATACACGTCAAGATCAAGTAGTCTTTTAATGCTAATAAACGATCTAAGATTTACTCTGGCTTCATAATCCGAACTTCGATGATGCCAGATTGACAGTATTCATCTGCATTATATATGAAAAAAAAAAGTTTCCAATCGATAACGCTATCAGAAGTAGATTAAACCCGACTGCATGATTTTGTTGTAATGTTTACCTATACGAGTATAAGCGTGTTAATAAAAGTGTACAAACGTATCGAAAGAAGGTTTTTTTTTATCAAAGTTATGAATGTCGTTCGAGATGGAGACCATAGATAGAAACAGCACAAATTATAACTGGCTTGTCTTTAAAAAAATATCTCTCGTACATAATAGTATTGTTGTGGTATAGTGGAAATTCTTATAATATGCGTAACACCCTATTTTGTAAAAAAAATAAGATGAGCTTTTTTGTTAAATAATAAATAGACAAGGTACTGGTCCATTCTGTCCTATAAATTTAATCTTAGTAACATTACTTTTTGTACTTTATGAATACCTTTACCCCCTCCACCTTAGCATCATTAAACCCGGAGGTAACTAAGCAGAATGTACAAATAGTACAGTCATTATAGATTTTGACCCGTGAATAATTAGTTCTTGGATTTTTTTTTCGTAGGTCCCTCGGGGGGGTCACTGGGAGTGTAAATTCAAAAAGTAGGCTGAATCACAGGTTCCTGCGTATATTCGAAAAATGTTTTTTTTCCAAAAAAACGGTTTTTCTTCAATAACTCGGCCATTTTTGATTTTACAGTAAAACCGTAAGGACAAAAATTGTAGGAAATTTGATTCTCTACAACTTAGTCCAGTCAATATATCCAAAAAACCGACCCTTCCCGTGAATAATCAGTTCTTGGATTTTTTTTCGTACGTCCCTCGGGGCAATCACTGGGAGTGTAAATTCAAAAAGTAGACTGAATCAGGGTCCTGTGTATATTCGAAAAACGGGTTTTCTTGAATAACTCGGTCATTTTTGATTTTACAGTAAAACCGTGAGGACAAAAATTTTAGTAAATTTGATTCTCTACAAGTTTGTTTCCCTTCATTTATGCCGTAAAGCGTGGAACATAGGAGATAATGATAATATTTTGAATTTGTCGCGTTTTTCAGGTTTAATTTCTAAAATATCGATTTTGGGGGAAAAAAGGTGGGAACCAAAATTGTTCATAATTTGATTCTCTACAAGTTTAGTCCTCTTCATTTATGTCGTAAAGTTGAAAATAAACGAGATGTTGAATTTATTTTGAATTTGTCGCTTTTTTCAAATTTTATTTCCAAACTATCGATCCTAGAAGAAAAATTGTGAGGACCGAACTTGTAGAGAATCAAATTTTCTAAAATTTTTGTCCTCACGGTTTTACTGTAAAATCAAAAATGACCGAGTTATTCAAGAAAAACCGTTTTTCGAATATACACAGGACCCTGATTCAGTCTACTTTTTGAATTTACACTCCTAGTGATTCCCCCGAGGGACGTACGAAAAAAAAATCCAAGAACTGATTATTCACGAGAAGGACGATTTTTTGGATATAATGACTGGACTAACTTGTAGAGAATCAAATTTCCTACAATTTTTGTCCTTACGGTTTTACTGTAAAATCAAAAATGGCCGATTTATTGAAGAAAAACCGTTTTTTTTGGAAAAAAAAACATTTTTCGAATATACGCAGGAGCCTGATTCAGCCTACTTTTTGAATTTACACTCCCAGTGACCCCCCGAGAGACCTACGAAAAAAAAATCCAAGAACTAATTATTCACGGGAAGGGTCGGTTTTTTGGATATAATGACTGTACTAAAAGTACAAGTGATAACTGTTCTAAGCATAACATATGAAAGTTAAAATCTGGGTCAGTGAACGCACGCGATAGTCAACTTACACCGTGCTTATATCTGCCATTAATTTACATAGTATTAATGTAATTAATAAGGAGCTGATGGATTACTTGTAAAATTGATTGTATGTAATAGTACATTTCGATGCTAGTGCGGAAGGTATGTCATTACTTCACGAGTACCGAGATATCTTGCCACGAGCCGCAGGCGAGTGGCAAGACTCGGGACGAGTGAAGAATGACATTTCCGCACGTGTATCGAACGACGTTTTTTAATACAGTTGCGAAAAAATAAGAAAAACATTGTTAATCGTACACTAAACAAAAGTGGTAACAGTGACAGCTCGGTTAGACGTCGTCTTTAAGTATATTATATCTATGGGCGTTTGGCAGCTATTCCGTTCCATTCAGTCAACTTATTAAGAACGGAATTTTCAATATTGAATATTAAAAAATAAACGTGTTATAATGATGAAGAGGTAAGTAATTAAATATGAAATATGTAATATTTTTCGTATTCTTACATTAACGGTAGGTTTTTATGCTGATTACGACGTTTAAAGGAAACTAATATTAACACTCATCAATAAGTAGTCGTGAATTGGAATAAGTATAAATTTAAAAAAAATGGAAAAGTAAAAAGCACTAGTTCGAGATAACCAACTTTCCGCACGCTAAACAGCTACGTAAAGTAGCACTTTTTGAGCAACTGTATTAAAAAAGAATTTAATAGCATACCAGTCTGGTTTTGGGAAAAACACAATAATTAAGTATTAGGTGTCGTACTGACTAATTTTCATTATTTGATAAGACCATTTATTATTACAGATCGTTTTATGAGTTTTTGGGACCACTTTATTGAAGCACCCTAATCCTAGGATTAATCTAAAGTCAGATTCGAAGACTTGGATAATGTTATTCATATTTAGGACAAATGCCACACTATTTACGACCTAGATTTTAACCACTTACACTCTGTTTGCCATATCTATTGATATATGAACTAAAATTGATTATCTACTATTTAATTGTGGTAAGTTAAAGTTACTTTACATTCTACGATTTAAAATAACTAGAATTATTACGGAAATCACACTTAAAAATAAAACAACGTTTCCGAAAGCCGCCATTATCTGTTCGCCGCCATACTATTAGATTGTCACCTGTCATAATGTGACTTTAATAAGCACATTGCACCCATCAATACTGCGACAACCTAATGGCGTATGATCGATAAGAAGGTAGTTCGACTGTTGACTATGACTGTAAATACAGTCAGGGATTGTACAAGATTGAGGCCCACTTGCATCAACCATATTTAACAGACTGCTTAACGTCAAACAGCAGTGAAGTATGAAATTTCCCTTACAAATAAATTTATCGAACGCTTTAACGGTGACAGGCGATTTGGTGCAACCGACCCTTAGTTGAAACTTAATTAATATAAATAGGCTGATTCACTATATAAAACTGAATGTATTTTACCAGTTTATTTAAAATAGTTGAAAGAAAGAAGATCAAAGATTTTGTACTATTGAATGATTTTATAATTACATATTAGCAAAAACACAAATTTCATCACAATACTTGTTATCGTGACGTCAGTCCATACGAGTACGTCTCTTTTACTAACTCCATAGTTATTGTTTTAATGCCTTAAAAAGAGTACCTAGCTGTTTTAACTATATACTTTTTTTTACATAGTCATAAACGTTACATAGTGTAGGTATATATATATATATGTATCTTACGTTAATATGTTGAGAACAGGCTGCGTAACAGGCTCGGATGGCACTTGGCACAAACATTAGGTATATAATATACTTTCTTTCTCTTCCAAAAACCTCTTAGGAATATAATGACTGTCCGAAAATTATCCGTAAATAAAAAAAAATATCTACACCCAAGACTATTTCAAATGTGCTTTCGCGGTATGCGGTCACTGCGCTTTTGCGAAAACGATGTAGTACCATCTATACACTTTCAAATGTCAAAATTAATATCGAGTATTAACCTACTTTTTTCTGAACTTAGCGGTAGCTATAGCGGTAATGGCTTTACAGTCATGATGTATTAGTCTCCTGAGACCCATGAGCAATTGTTTTGTTTTTACAACCATTAACTTTAAAAAATTATAACATGGTCATTTTGAACTATAAAAATAAAATTTTGACCTGGTACAAAACTTTGTACGCCTCACGACTTAAATCGTAGGTAGGCAATTAAATTGGTATAACCTATAACCTTCTGATAATACTTACCTAATGATAGTAGTAATAAACTTACTTAATTCAACTTTAAAAAACACATATAGCGTTTTTTACACGACTGACCCTAACTGTTACACGTTTGTCACAATGTGTTATAACAGTTACCTACTCATGATTGACAAATAGTTATATCAGTATCGATTCATGATTTGGTAATCACTAAGGCCGATTCTGCGTTAGCAATTTGATATAGTTTTTATATTATTTTGATACGACCTTGAGTTAACGTGCACAGCTAACGCTGATTGGTCGTCACGAAATGCAATATGTGCCCTGTTTTACAAAAGCTTGTAACTTGTAATACAAGTGGAAATCCCTTTTTGACTGCTTTTGTTAGAAAGGGACTTCCACTTCCACTTGTATTACAAGTTACAAGCTTTTGATAAACAGGGCACAGGACTTGCCTTATAAGGCATTAGGTACGCTCGCACTTAATGATGCGCGTGAGATGACTTAATATATTGTATCTAAATAAGATCAAAACCTTATCAAATCATATAAGCAGAATTGGCCGCAATGTGAGCTTTGTAGGAACTTGTGCAGTAGAGTGTAATGGATTCATAGCCGCAACTCGGACATAGATAATAGACAAAGCCAGTGATGCAAAATGCTACGCACATTTTGCATTCACTGACTGTCCATAACAGTAATGATTTTAACATGAGTATTGGTAAATGTTCAGTGATATTTTGAGAAATCAAATACATAGTTTGGCAGTGCTATTTATTTGGCACAGTGTGTAAATACTTCTAGTTATTTGGGTAAGTCTAAACATATCAATTGTGTTCTGTTACAGACCTTTATTTTGTAACCTGTCCAAAAAAGTCAAGCAATTCCTCCTCGCTGACACTATTCGTAAATGATGACGGACTGTCGTATAATTAAGTATCGGTCATATTTAATCAGACATTCTAACTGAAATAAATGTCATACACTAAAGAAAACCGGGCAAGTGCGAGTCAGACTCGCGCACGAAGGGTTCCGTACCATAATGCAAAAAAAAAAAACAAAAAAAGCAAAAAAAAAAACGGTCACCCATCCAAGTACTGACCACTCCCGACGTTGCTTAACTTTGGTCAAAAATCACGTTTATTGTATGGGAGCCCCATTTAAATCTTTATTTTATTCTGTTTTTAGTATTTGTTGTTATAGCGGCAACAGAAATACATCATCTGTGAAAATTTCAACTGTCTAGCTATCATGGTTCGTGAGATACAGCCTGGTGACAGACAGACGGACGGACGGACGGACGGACGGACGGACAGCGAAGTCTTAGTAATAGGGTCCCGTTTTACCCTTTGGGTACGGAACCCTAAAAATGTGAACAAGGCGACCAATTCCTCCAGTGACCGAGGTCGGAATCTAATCATTATCATCAGCCGGCGTTGCCATCGGCTGGCAGAGTCAGACACATTGAAACGGCTGAGCTACTTAAAATATCTGACTTGCATTATAACGCCTGGATAATACAGGCTAGCTAAAATGTAAGTCATAACTTTGACAAATCAACTATACTTGATCGAGATAGTAGTTGTTAGTATAAGTGATTGTATATATCAAACATTTTAATGATTGTATAATGCTGAAAAGCCATTTGAAAACTGCTAAGCCGATTATTAGGCTGTCACAGTACTTTTAAAACCCCTTTGTTCTCCAAAACATATATTATTAAATATGAAATATTTACACAAAATAAATACATAGGTAATCTGATGCAAATGCGTGCAAATGGCATTTTTAATCAAATATACAAAAATAGACTTTAAATTAATCACCGTAGTTGAAAACAGCAGCTCAATATGAATATTTCCAATTACAAAACTGGAAAAGAGATTTTAAACCACAGTATGGCTTTACACCGCTCACGGCTTCACAGAAAGCTTGTAATATCATCAGCCAACCCAAAAATACCCTGTTTTGTAATATAGTCCATACAGCGACAGGGTTCTAGTATCACTGGGCCTTGTACAGTCAGCAGCAGAAATATCTAAGCGGGCCAGGTATTCAAAATGATCTTGACGCGACTTTATTGTTAAGAGAATAAGAGCGCTTCAAGGTAATTTTGAGTACCTCACGCGCTTAGTAACTTCTGCTGCTGACTGTACAGCCTCCCACACGCGCTTATTGCACCCTTCACATGCAAATAGGTTTCGTAAAACTAGTCGGGGCCACGTCAAATGTCCTGGTTATATTAGTTTTGTGATCGCGCCCACGATTTTTCAACATGGAGATGTACAAGGATCAATTTTTTAAGGTTGCGAACTTTTCATTCATGTAGTACCTATTGAAACTGATGTAATATTAGAAATTGAAACACAAATCAAACTTGCATTCAACCATAAGTAATCCATACTTAACATTTCCATTTCATTCAGGCAACGTAAATCTCATGCCAAATATTACTTTGAAAACGTTCATGTACGGAAATACTAAAAATAATAGCTGACAGCGTGCCCAGTTTTTGCAAATATTCTCCCATAAAGGAGTTTTCTCATAAAGTCATAAAGGATTCTCCTTACCTCTACCCTCCATATTCACGGCTACCATCAGTATATGTAACATTACTTTCTGTGCATCTCACTTGCACTAATATGCGAGAGCGAGATGCATAGATAGTAAATTACGTAGACGTGAGAAAATGTGTCAATTTTGTTATTTAGTTCTTTAGGTGAATCCTAGAGGCATGAAAATCGAGTATTCGAATATGGATTTTGGATTTGTAATATGAAGTTTGGAATATCTCACGCTGTAGATATCTCACGAAAATATCGACGTTGAAGATATATCTCACACTGATTGGTGCGTCTAGTTTAGCCTCGGTCCCTCGAGGCTCTCCCTACTCTATTTTTGTCTCGGAGTAATTAACAATGGAGCCGCCATTAACAGGCGTTCCCCTCTGTCGAAAATAGGCGGCCAATGGTCAACCATATGTATGGACTGACGTTTGTCTGACTTGACGTACCTATACATTTGATGTGCCCCTCCCCCGCAAAAAACGGCAGACTATTTTGTACCGAAAATTTTAGACATGGCGTCTCCGTTGGTTATATCCTCTAAGATTTTTGTCATCTATTTTAGTTAAAAATATACGGAAAAATAAGTCCACATTATTTCAATTTTGTCTCAAATGAAATTGTCACTTTTTTTATTGATGCGTTTTATAGATGTATGTTTATCAATATTTACATTTATATTATATTTTTTCTACAAATAACTTTCTGCCCGATTTGAACTTTAAGATACGTCAATTAATAGATCTAGAAACGATATGGATTAGATGTGTCAGTGTCAAAACTGACGTTTTTGTTTCAAGAAACGTCACATTTGACACTGACATATTTTTTTATTGCAATTGTAATTAATTTTATCCCTCATGTAATATATTGTAATTTAATCCATCTTAATTAAGTACCTGTCTGCATGTTAGACATAAGTAACATAACATCGATTAGTACGTAAGGTTTAACTGTTAGTGCTAATTGTAAAATAAACAAATAACAAATATTTAATCCATATCGTTTCTAGATCTATTAATTGACGTATCTTAAAGCTCGAATCGGGATGTTTATTCTTGTAATATTGCGTACCTAAGTTGACAATTGAAATTAAACTCTCATTGCTCAGAGAAAAGAAAGCTCGTAAAACATTTTACGCTTATTTTTCTTGGCAAAAAATGTTTTGTTGACAATAGATAGAGCCCATAAAAATCATCGTTAAACGTTAGTCATTTTTAGGGTTCCGTACACAAAGGGTAAAACGGGACCCTATTACTAAGACTTCGCTGTCCGTCCGTCCGTCCGTCCGTCCGTCCGTCCGTCTGTCTGTCACCAGGCTGTATCTCACGAACCGTGATAGCTATAGACAGTTGAAATTTTCACAGATGATGTATTTCTGTTGCCGCTATAACAACAAATACTAAAAACAGAATAAAATAAAGATTTAAATGGGGATCCCATACAACAAACGTGATTTATGACCAAAGTTAAGCAACGTCGGGCGTGGTCAGTACTTGGATGGGTGACCGTTTTTTTTTTTTGCAAATTTTTCCGTTTTTTTTTGCATTATGGTACGGAACCCTTCGTGCGCGAGTCCGACTCAGTTTTTAACGTTACGACACAATCAATCAGCGCTTTGTGGGACATAACCTATTGTTCGTAAACTTCAATACTTTCCAATGGAATATGAACTTTATTGATAATATTATAGAAGCCATTTTTCTCGAACTGTTTTGTTAGGTTTCTGAATAGATTGTAGGTATTTAAGTCTTAAAAAAAAACACTTATTCATCAGTGTGTAAGGATCGTAAAGCGAAAAAAGCGAGAAAGCGATATCTCTTTCTCGCTCTTACTTATCGGTGCGTCGCACCTTAGTGCAGTGCGATAGTGTGTTACCACTATAAAGTTCAAACATCCGATAACTTCGTAGCCATTCCATAGCCCGCAGCTGGGTTGGGCTACGCCGTAGCCGTTCGTAGCACGACTACGCTAGTGGCTTCTATTGTGATGAAAATAAAGTTAGCGAATTCTGAATTATGAAAATAAATTACGGTAGAAATGGAGGCCTGAAGTGAGGTAATTTGACTTGTAAACTTGCTCGACTGTTAACTGCGTATATTTATGTATGCTGTTCTGTATTAATTGAATCCTAAATGTCTGATGTAAACCATTTTATTTCGACGTAAACAATATTAGACACGGAGGAGACAGTAAACGTTTTATAAAATAGAATATATGTATACCGGGTGTGGCCTGTAATATGAGCAAAAAATTTAACTTCAGGCTGTACTCCTCATACTGACCAACATTTGTTCAGCGCCTTTTAAAAAACTTGTGGTTTGATTTTTAATACACTTAAAATGTATTCTACCACGCAATGTATTGCGAATTTTGTTATGTTTAAGGCGTGACAAGCAACGTCAGTCACAATGATATGGCGCGGCGATGGCGTCCATTGAAGATAATATTTATTTAGTATGAAAAATATGGAGCCTAAATACCTCATAATGTTTAAAAGTGGTTGAACAAAAGTGTCACCGTTTGAGGAGTACAATCTGTTTTAATTGTTTGCTCGTGTTACAGGCCACACCATAATTTTCAGTACAATACCAAATGTCTTGTTTTTCAACTACTTAGAAATTATTACCTGATAAGGTACAAATGTTGCAGTATGATTTCTGGTCGATTCAACGCATGGTTAAACTTTTCATATTGGTACAGTCAAGGAATTTAAATTCCGACCCATTTCGTACTTTGTCACAGTGACAACCGTATGAGGTCTCTAGCGGCTTTCATATTGATTGTCACTGTGACAAAGTACGAAATGGGTCGGAATTTAAATTCCTTGACTGTACCTATCTGCTGTTCCTCTTTCCTGCTTCATAACTTCAAATTATATTTCTACGAACCTCAGTTTTACTTGCATTGCAAAGCAAAATACAAAACAATGTCAATTTTATTAAAACAGTAACAAATAGTAAGTTTTACATGGATTTTTTACTTTTTACTCCTTCATAATTGATAGAGACTATCTGCCCCATTCGAACTTTAAGATACGTCAATTAATAGATCTATAAACGATATGGATTACATGTGTCAGTGTCAAAAGTGACGTTTTTGTTTGAATCTATTAATTGACGGTAAAGTCACTTTAGTCCTGGTTACTTTACTTTAGTCCTGGAGGCTAACTATGGCCATTGAGATTTACTCGGTTCAGGTTATATTATTGCACTATTATAATGGGAATCCACCTTTCACGTTTTGATGTTTTTTATTACACCCTTTTAAATGAGGTTTCCATGTGGGCCAAAGTTTTTTTTTATGAAATATTCAGCAAACGAGCAGACGAGCCGCCTGATGGGAAGCGGTCATTGTCGCCCATGGACATAAGCAACATCACAGGAGCCACTTAAGCGTTGCCGACCCTTGAGAACCCTAAATACCCGCTTCTTGAAGAATCCCCTCGATTGGGTCAAAGCCCAGACAAAACATCCTCCAGACTGAGCATAGTCGCGCTACCCCCTCTGCCACGGATACGGTAATTTTACTCCATGTTCGGATCGAAAGTGTCTTTGTGTGACGTCCGTGTCTTTGAACGGACCAATCACGGCACGGGATTTCGCTCACCTCGTCCCGCGCACCTTCGCATTTTTGGCATCATCGGTTGCATGAAATAATTGCTCTAAACTCGGTCTAGAGGATTCCTTGTCTATGGGTCAAAGTAACCCGAGTTTACGTATCTTAAAGCTCGAATCGGGCCGTGTCGTATTAGTTGACCCCATTGACCGTTATACCGGTTAAGAAGGCCTACCGCGAACCACGTTCGACGTGTTGCCTCGCTGTCGCACTAGTAAACTCGTACGTAAGTGTGACAAGGAGGCAACACGTCGAACGTGGTTCGCGGTAGGCCCCCAGAATTTGTTTCGAGCGCCGCGGCTAAGTTCAAAGAACGTTAAGATCGGCCGATAGCCGGCGATCACGCGAGCCGTGTTACGAGACTTACGACGGTTTCGTAATGTAGTCAAGTAAATGACGCTTGCTTAAGAATCTGGGCGTAAAGGAAACTATGAGATGTTATGATTGTTGAATCTGGGCGTAAAGGAAACTATGAGAAGTTATGATTGTTGAATCTGGGCGTAAAGGAAACTATGAGAAGTTATGATTGTTGAATATGGGCGTAAAGGGAACTATGAGAAGTTATGATTGTTGAATCTGGGCGTAAAGGAAACTATGAGAAGTTATGATTGTTGAATCTGGGCGTAAAGGAAACTATGAGAAGTTATGATTGTTGAATCTGGGCGTAAAGGAAACTATGAGAAGTTATGATTGTTGAATCTGGGCGTAAAGGAAACTATGAGAAGTTATGATTGTTGAATCTGGGCGTAAAGGAAAGTATGAGAAGTTATGATTGTTGAATCTGGGCGTAAAGGAAACTATGAGAAGTTATGATTGTTGAATATGGGCGTAAAGGGAACTATGAGAAGTTATGATTGTTGAATATGGGCGTAAAGGAAACTATGAGAAGTTATGATTGTTGAATATGAGCGTAAAGGAAACTATGAGAAGTTATGATTGTTGAATATGGGCGTAAAGGGAACTATGAGAAGTTATGATTGTTGAATATGAGCGTAAAGGAAACTATGAGAAGTTATTTTTGTTGAATCTGGGCGTATAGGAAACTATGAGAAGTTATGATTGTTAAATATGGGCGTAAAGGGAACTATGAGAAGTTATGATTGTTGAATATGGGCGTAAAGGAAACTATGAGAAGTTATGATTGTTGAATATGAGCGTAAAGGAAACTATGAGAAGTTATGATTGTTGAATATGGGCGTAAAGGGAACTATGAGAAGTTATGATTGTTGAATATGAGCGTAAAGGGAACTATGAGAAGTTATGATTGTTGAATCTGGGCGTAAAGGAAACTATGAGAAGTTATGATTGTTGAATATGAGCGTAAAGGAAACTATGAGAAGTTATGATTGTTGAATATGAGCGTAAAGGAAACTATGAGAAGTTATGATTGTTGAATCTGGGCGTAAAGGAAACTATGAGAAGTTATGAGTGTTGAATATGAGCGTAAAGGAAACTATTTATTTATTTATTTATCGTATGGCAATATGTACACACACTTATTAAATTTACACTTAAGATCAAAATTTACAATTCCGCAGATACAAACTCGCGTTTATTGTCAGGTTTTTAAAATCCTCAACTGAGCCATTATATCTGGTAACGGGGCACTGAAATACCATGTGATGTATGGTCTGTTCTGGGTGTCCACACTCGCACGCCGCTGACTCGCTCCATCCCCACTTGTGCCAAAGGTACGCACAGTTGCCGATACCAGTCCTTAGACGGTTCAGTGCACACCATATTTGTCGGCTTTCGTGAAATCCTTTGGGCCATTCCTGTGTGGTAAACTCAAAGATGGAGTTGTCTACATTGTGCTGCTGCGCTTCCCATTCTTTTTCCCATGCTCGCCTATCATTCCATGCTAGGTCATGTGTATGGAAGGTTTTGGCTGGTGGATTTCGGGACTTGAGTCGGCTATTTTTTAGGTTGTCCAGGTCTTGATGGATGGGCAGCAATAAGTTTCCAGACATTTTGGTTATCTCTCTTGCTAGGCATTTTTGTCTGCGTATTCCTGGTGGTGTAATGCTGCTTAGAGCCGGTAACCAGTAAGTAGGTGTTGGCATATTGCAGCCCGAGATGATTCTCATCGTATGGTTGAGCTCGACGTCAACTCTGGCCACGTGTGCACTGTTCATCCATATAGGTGCACAGTATTCTGCCGTCGAATAGACGAGGGCCATAGCGGTGGTTTTTAGGCAGGCAGCGCTGGCGCCCCATGACGTTCCTGTGAGCTTCTGGATGATGTTGTTCCTAGTCTTGAGCTTTCCAGACAGCTTATCAAGGTGGTTTTTATATGTTAGGCTCCTATCAAGGGTTACTCCGAGGTATTTATGCCGTAGGACTGTACCTCTGAACCTAACTTCCAGTTGCTTTTTCGCTAGCTTATTTGACAGATGGAAACAACGGTGTACCCTTGTTTTGCCGACAAACTTTTCATCGAATATTATTTCATCGACAACGATTCATCGAAACGTTAGTACTAGTAATATTGTTTGGCGTTATTTTGTTTCATGTACTATTTATTTCAATTTTTCTTACTGCGTAGAAATACTATTCAACGAATATTACTTGATCGCTGATTCGTTTCAAATTATTTTAATAGGCACAACTACTAAACATTGCAATTCATTTGTTCGACGTATTACTTTCATACATTTTTATATATCGTACTACTCATTTAAGTATACATTTTTCTGTTGTAACAATTTTAAGTTTCGGTTAGGTTAGAACTGCGACCCCACACAGAAACGAACGGCTATCAAAGTCGGTTTAGGTTAGGTTAGAACTGCGACCCCACACAGAAACGAACGGCTTTCAAAGTAGGTTTAGGTTAGGTTAGTACTGCGACCCCACACAGAAACGAACGGCTTTCAAAGTGGATTTAGGTTAGGTTAGAACTGCGATCCCACACAGAAACGAACGGCTTTCAAAGTAGGTTTAGGTTAGGTTAGAACTGCGACCCCACACAAAAACGAACGGCTTTCAAAGTAGGTTTAGGTTAGGTTAGAACTGCGACTCCACACAGAAACGAACGGCTATCAAAGTAGGTTTAGGTTAGGTTAGAACTGCGATCCCACACAGAAACGAACGGCTTTCAAAGTAGGTTTAGGTTAGGTTAGAACTGCGACCCCACACAGAAACGAACGGCTATCAAAGTCAAATATTACATATTGAAATAATTTTATGCGTAGTAAATTTTATTAAATGCAATCCAAAATGAAATAAGAATACCCGTAAAGAAATACCACGATATAAACTATATACGAAATAACTCGAGTGCCAATTAAAAGTCCCAGATTTAAATTTACTAGTATCAATTCTTCGACGCAATGACTTGTCGATGAAATGAAAATACTTGAAACGTTGTCTTCGAAATAACATTCGATGAAATGTCTGTCGGCAATTCAAGGGTAAACCGGAAACAACAGACTTCTGTCTTGCTGGAATTCGGGCATAGGCGCCAGCGCTGGAAATATTCGTCCATCACCTCCAGGTCTCTTTCCAAGATGGCTTCTGCTATCTCTAGACGCTTTGTCTGAGTTACTAGGGCCAGGTCGTCAGCATAGCCAAACTTTCGCGAGTTCGTGGCAGGTAAGTCATGAATGTAAAGGTTGAAGAGCAGAGGAGCGAGCACTGATCCTTGGGGCAGACCATTGTTGAGAACCCTTATTTTACTTGACTGTTGGCCCAGATGTACCTGGAACGGCCTATTTGTGAGAGCGTCTTCTATCAGTCTGAATATTCTTAGGCATGGAACAGTTTTCAAAAGTTTATACAGCAGACCCTGACGCCACACGGTGTCGTATGTAGCCGTTAGATCAATAAAGACTGCAGAAGACTTTGTTCCTGATTGAAAACCGGCCTCGATGTGTGTTGTGAGGACAAGGACTTCAGCTTGAAGGAAGCCAGCTTGCTCCTGTGGGATTTTCGAGAAGATAGTCTCCGATATACGATTATAGATCAGGCGTTCCAGTAGTTTGTAGTTAACGCTAAGTAAGGCTATTGGGCGGTAACTGTCTGCCCTGTCACTGGGCTTTTCCGGTTTGAGGAGGGCAACGATTTTAGATGACTTCATTTTGGGTGGTATTTTACCAAGTTGAATTATGTTTGTATAGAAAGCCGCCAGCCACAGTTGGGTCCGCGCACCACAGTGTTTTAGGAATTCGGGGAAAATGCCATCTTCTCCGCAGGCCTTGTTTACGTTGATGTTTGCGATTGCAGATTTAATCTTAAGGAAACTATGAGAAGTTATTATTGTTGAATCTGGGCGTAAAGGAAACTATGAGAAGTTATGATTGTTAAATATGGGCGTAAAGGGAACTATGAGAAGTTATGATTGTTGAATATGGGCGTAAAGGAAACTATGAGAAGTTATGATTGTTGAATATGAGCGTAAAGGAAACTATGAGAAGTTATGATTGTTGAATATGGGCGTAAAGGGAACTATGAGAAGTTATGATTGTTGAATATGAGCGTAAAGGGAACTATGAGAAGTTATGATTGTTGAATCTGGGCGTAAAGGAAACTATGAGAAGTTATGATTGTTGAATATGAGCGTAAAGGAAACTATGAGAAGTTATGATTGTTGAATATGAGCGTAAAGGAAACTATGAGAAGTTATGATTGTTGAATCTGGGCGTAAAGGAAACTATGAGAAGTTATGATTGTTGAATCTGGGCGTAAAGGAAACTATGAGAAGTTCATGTGAAGATATGTATTGTCTGGAGAATAACAGCTGATTACAAATTAACTGCCGTATTCGAACTTCAACTGACTTCGAACTGCGTCCCTTGGAGTGGCCGGCGCTGGCCCATGGTGTAGAGGAACCATAACAGAGTGCATTGAAGCAAATTTGTTCATACTTGGTGCGTTGTTTGAGTGAAATTCCATTATTACCTATTGTACAAAGACCGCCGTATGTCGAGAAGGTAGTACTGGTATACAGGGTGATTTCGGGGTCGTTGCGTTGCGTTGCGTTGGTTACGTTGTGGGGGTATTTCGGTTGAGCCCTCGGTTTTGCATACTAGAAGCGTGGGCACACATACACATTGTTATCGTTATAGGTAGCTTTTATAACAAATAGCCTACTGGTGGAAATGTGACTACCTGATATTTAAGAAATATTTCGTAATAAACCTAATCATAGACTTACTATTTTCTAAAACAACATTTAAAAACCGATGATTCCCGGTGACCTAAAACATGGTATTAAATGAAGGAATGGCTTATAGCAGTAAAGGAAAAAAAAACTGAAAACTGTACATTTGTTTAAGTACTTATTTGATAACAAAGTTATATTTGCAGTTGGTAGCTATTCCGGTGTATGGGAACAACTGCAAAGTTATGTTTGTACCTTAGTCATAGTCAAAACTGATAAAATAGCATTAATCCCCTTTGATATCCTCACTACCAGTTGCTCGTACATCTAACATTTCTTAAATTAAGATAAACGTCGTACTAGAGCTCGACATGCTAATGCCCAATAGATGACACCTTTCTGTCACCTCTATTGACAATGACTTGAGTTTCAAGATGACATGTACTGGGACCGCGTCGAGCACCGGTACGTTTACCTTATGCTCAAAAGATTCAAAACAAAAAACCCGGAAAATAAAAAGAATTAAATAAGGAAGCGGGAATTTGTCTTGTTAACGAGCAATTTGCATGCAATGGAAAGTGTCGTGTGTTCCATCCCGCCGTGGCACTATGGTATGGTAAAATATGTTTATTGCTTTATTTAGCTTTTATCACGGCGGAAACAAAGGTAAACTGCTTTTAACTACACTTATTACAGGCATGAATGGTTCTAATTTTTTTAAAAGCCTACTACGGCGTTACAATTTTAAAAAGATAAAAAAATAGTTTATCCAAGTAGGCATATTACAATGCGCTTATGAACGTCAAATAAAACTATACCGGCTCCAACCCTACACCTTTGCCCCGAGAAGATTTAAATCCCCCCTCAATTGGCGGAGGGTAACCCAATATGGGACCGGCAACAAACTCGGTGGGTCACATCTTTTCAAAACATTATTACATCTTATAATTAACATGCATTACGAGTAATTAAGAAAAATCCAATTTAAATTACTATAGAACTCATGCAATTATACTCAGTGAGTACATTACTTCATAGAATTTGATATAAAAATTAAACATACCTATATATGCCATTCATTTATTTATTTAATCTTTGTACAAAAGGCATTTGTATTCACACATTATACAAAAGGTAAAATTAATGCCATAAGGCATTCTCTACCAGTCAACCTTTCGGCAAAGCCGATAAGTTGTAGGCGATGCCAAAACATGTTCATAAATAATTTTGAAAACGTAATATTTAACATGTATTAAGCATAATTAGCATAATTTATTTCGAATGGCGGTCTTGCGATACTTGTCACGGTGTCTTTTACTAAGTCAATTCTTAAGACATAAACTTAAATGTAGGGGACACTTGTTGATCAATTTTAATAACATACCTGTATCTATCAAGCAATAATAAAATATAAATTGAGTAAGTAGTTTAGAGTTCACCGTTTAACCTTTGCTCTACCCCTTAATCTTACCCGTAAAAAATTCAACAACATGATTTGGGACATTATCTATGGAAACTTATTGTCGATGGCGCTTACGCCGCACAGCGTCGTGCGGCTGTGTATTTATATTGGAGCATAGTTAATAATGTCGTAAGCGCCATCGACAATAAGGTCACTTTTCATAGGTAACGTCACATTTATGCATACATTTGAGTATAAGTACATTCGTTCGTATATTATGCAAATTGCCTATTACTTAACTTGCTGCTCTGGGCCTTATTAGTCTACATCAGCGGTCGGCAACCTTTTAGCAGCCAAGGGCCACATAAAAATTAACACAGATGACGCGGGCCGCACTTTGGTAATATTTGTGATTTTAGCAAACATTCTCGTTCTTCAGTATTACATACAAAATAGCCAGGGAGGCTCGCGGGCCGCAAGCGAGAGGTCGGCGGGCCGCATGCGGCCCGCGGTCCGCGGGTTGCCGACCGCTGGTCTAAATCATAGGGAGTTGAATGACTAGGGTCGGCTGACTTTCAGACTGATTTTAGTTATTTAATATTATTTATATTATAAACACTTTAAAATAACCGCACCCAAACAGAGCTACGAAGATGATACAAACAGGCACACTTTTACAAGTGTAAAACTTATAATAGGTAATAATACCTACACCTAACCGTTGTTAGGGTTCCGTACCCAAAGGGTAAAAAGGGGACCCTATTACCTATAACTAAGACTCCATTGTCTGTTGTCTGTCTCTGTTTGTCTTTCTGTCCATCTGTCTGTCTGTCACCAGGCTGTATCTCATGAACTGTGATAGCTAGACAATTGAAATTTTTACATATGATGTATTTCCGTTGCCGCTGTAACAACAAATACTAAAAAGTACGGAACCCTCGGTGGGCGAGTCCGACTAGCACTTGTCCGGTTTTTAGTATGTTAACTTTCTATATCTTAAAGTTCTTACTGACAGGCCAATTCGAACGAACACTGACATCAGAATAATATTTGAATTGCTATTTTAATTATGGTGCGTCTTGTCCGCGCCAATACATGTACGGACATGTATGAGCAGTACCTATCGTTAATATATTATGTAAATGACTCGTAGCTCACACTGAACTTAGCTGCTCTGCCGGCAACTTTAATGGAATAGACAATAAAAGTTGCGTCTGGGGGTTTGTCCTCGATTTAAATTAATGTAACTTTAGTTAGTTGGAGTATGCGTGTTTGGGCTTTAGAGTCAGATGGGGTAAGTGCGATTGCCGGGTAAGTTGCTAAGTACTTATACTTAGTGTCGCAATAACTTCGGATTTAACGTTCCTAAAGAGAAATATCTGGTAGCGAGCTTCGCTGAGTTAATGTTTACTTACCCTCTTTTGGTAGTTGGTTAAGAGTAACTGTTATATATCCAATACGGGGGGTTTTTGTTTCTATTTAAAATACGGAAAACGGATGCGTGACCTTACATATTTTATTGAATAAACCTTAGCTGTTAATGTGTTTAAAATTATTACAAATAAGCATTTTTGTTTCATGCTGATGTCTAAAAGATTTCACTTATTATGATATAAGCTAAAACATTAGTTTAAAACATTAAATATTTCTTTATATTTTTGTCTAAATAACCATATATTTCGAATAAAAAGTGTCATTAATATAGTTTTTTGTGTTGTCTTTAATATTTTTTTTCTATTTTATTTTAACTTAATGTTGTAGGTGGACGTTAAATGCGGACGGCGGAGCCGGGGCGGCGCGCTGTAAGGCACAGGCGATGCCCGCTACCTGAGCCGTGCTCGGCGGCGGTGCATGTACGCGGCGGCGGGCGGCGCGTCGCTCGCGGGCCGTAAGGTAAGCAAGCACATTTAACGGAGTCGGCGTTAGATACGAACGGCGCGCTTTAAGGCACAGGCGATGCCCGCTACCCGAGCCGGGCTCGGATCTTAATCGAGTAAGTGTTGGAAATGACCGTAGGTTCCTACAATGTGCACTTCTAAGTTGTGCTCTGGGGTATTCATGCTGGGACATTCAATTTTCTTTTTAGTATAAAAGCTATATGCTAGTGCCCTTTTCCAAAATATATGAATTAATATATACCTACGTTTCTAGTCGAATTCCACAAACAAACTAATTAGATAAATTAAACCAAAAGTTGCCACAACAGCCACAACCACATCATTATAAGGAATGAGTTTTAAAATTAATGCATGTAAAATCGAATATAATGCGGTTTCAAACAGCGTCAAACCGCATTTCATTTGATCGACAGACCTATATTATACTCGAGTAAGAATTAGTTTTCCAATTAGCATGGGAAATGGGTGGTGATTTACACATGATGAATTATGAAATACACCTGCTATGTTAAATAAACAAGTGTAAACTGAAGACAGGATTGGAAAATCGATTATGATATAATCACAATTTTAATTATTATTCTAGCTCCGGTTTGTATCCCTCTGCTTTTGAACGCAAAACTTACAGTCATTCGTTTTAGCTTTACAGCTTTGTGTACCCATGCTTTGTATCAGTAATACGTATTCGTAATTATGCAAGTGTCCTGAATATTTATTGTATTAAAAAATAAACAAATTTTTGTTATCCAGGCGCGCCAGCACGGCCGCCAGCCCGCGCCGCCGAGCCCCGGGCACAGCCCTCCGCACCCCGCGCCGACCGGCGTCCGCGCCTATTCCTGCCAGCACTGGGAGTCCCGGCTCCTCGCGCCGCCGCCGCGCCCGCTCTCCGCCGCCGTCTCCGAGCACTCGGCGTGCGATGTCGTCGAGGTATAGCCTGTATGCTCCATGTGTGTTTATGTAATAGTGTTAAGCATGGTAGTTAACAGATTTTAACAGGAATCTCGCAGTCAAGTGTTCGCTGAGAATATCGTTGTTATGTTAGCCGCGCCCATGCGTTTGTGTTTTGGCATAATATGGCAAACTGTTTTAGGCGTAAACTCTGCATCAGCATCCACGTTTTGGCGTAGAAATTGCTTAAACGATATAATTGTTTAAGTGTCACTTTAAAGATTCTGTGTATTTGCCGTGCTCATCTCATATGAGATTCCTGTTAAAACTGTGGAGAAACAAAAAGACTTTGCTAATAATTCTGGTGGCAATATTTAATAAAAAAACCTTAATTATTACAAAGCTTTTTCATGATATTAAAATTGATTTTCGATTAAACTTGCGTATATGATTTGACACAAAGCTATATATAATTGCTGGTTTTCAATCTGTTGTAATTGAGGGTACGGTAGCGTGAACTTTGCACTCTAGTGCAATAGGTCACTAGGCAACTGTGGGATTTACATACTTTACTTCTCAGATTTGAACCTGGAGCTTAAAGCACTAACTCGAAACGATACTGTTATGTATCTGATGGGGCTAATGTTAGTAAATACAACAGTTTGAAAACAAACAATTATAAAAATGTCATACAACAGAATTAATCGGAAATTAATAAAGTTATAGATGTGTAAGTTTCGTTTGAGAATGTCAAAGGCCTTTCTGTGTTCAGTGTATTAGGGCCCACATCTAGCGTCTTCCGAACGTCGGCGTCTGGTCAGCGCTATGGAAAATGACGTCGCTGCGCAGTTGCGTCGATGTTGCGTCGAGCAGCGGCCATAGAATTGTAGACGCCGACGCTCGAAAGACGCCAGATGTGGGGTGGCCCTTAAGTAACGTAAGTCGATGTTTGTCAAACGGTATCTCGTAGCCATAATTAATTGTTAGCATGTGTAGGTGTCGTTTTATGTGAGACAATGCAACTGTTTAGATCGATGGAGTAGGTACGCGCCTGTTGTTACCCTTAATACCCGCCGTATACTCATTTGTTTTCAAATAGTGTGTATTTTGAGGAGAGTCCAGTATGTTCTTCGGAAAAGTGTTGATGATTAAAGTGACAAAAGTGGGCCGGCCATGAAACAGCGACACCTAACGTCGAGTAGCGTCCGATGGATGGTTTCCAAGAGCCAGAGACTGCGACTAGATGTGCGGAACGAAACATGAAAGGCAGTGAATAAACAAACAGTTGACTGTTCAATACTAAACGCCAAATTGCGCTTGCTTCCATTAATTTTCTCACGTTAAACATATCGGTATTTTAAGATAAGGACCACTATCGTAACTAAATCGTTCAATTAGCTATACTACTTAATATAGTTTTGCCTTTCTCGTGCCTATCTTTATCCAATTCTAAAGCGTTCTAAGTGAGAAATCGGAATAAATTATTCTGTGATGGAACTATAAGAGTGATATCGACGTTCGAAGTGTAAATAAGTAGATCTTTCTTAATCTATTTATATTTAAAAAAGTAAACTAAATTAGAAGAGAATAGCATAGACGCGCTAGTCGTAGATTTAATAAACTTGCTCGAGATTAATTCAATAATTTAAATAAACTTAAACTAAGTGAACATTACAAAGCAATAAAACAAGTGAAGTGTGAATCCGTGCGTCTAAAAGCCGTTGGCTAAATTTTCTGCTCTCGCGCACCGTAGCCACAAAACTGGCAGGTATGCAGGCAGCTCTTATGCTAAGAAGCAAATCGCGGGAGAGAAGAAAACAGCGTCTCAAGAGAGGGATCAAGCATGACCTGCCGAGTAACATTGCTACCAAGTCCATCGCTCCTTTCCCGAGATATCCACCGGCGTCATGGGTATGTACTTTTTTTATTTAGTAAATGAGGCACAGGCACTAATAATCAAGACAAAGGATTACAAAAAACTGTGCTTCACTTACTATTTATTTTTATACTTTTTAAGGATGATTCACGCCACGCTGACGGCCGAGGCGACCGTCACTTCGTTTTCTATAGAATGTATCACGTGATTACCCAGATCACTCAGAAAACAAAGTGTCAGACACGTCGGCCTGGACCCGGACCGTTCTAGCATGAGTCATTCTTTATGCGTTTTATTGTACGGATCAGCTGTGTGATATGACAAAAAACAGCATTCTATATTTCGTCGGGTGACAAGCAAAAGTCACTAAGTACTATCAAAAAATTAAAGTAACAATGCACTTTATTACATTTGTAACACGGTTTATCGTCCAATAATTTCAATGGTGTTAGTTAGTAACTTTTGCTTGTCACCCGACGATTTGAGATTAGTTTAAGGCTAAATGATAATAGTATTTTTTTTACTTTGTGATATTCTTACACAGCTGAACCTGCAGTTTTCCTTGTATTGGGTGTTTAGGTTTCATGTCTAGATGTTAGTAGGTGATCAGATTTTTATGAGATCCTTTTTCACAAGGAGCATTAATAAACAATTTGGTAGCTACGGGAGCTAATGCTTATGTGGATAATACCGATTCCATTATTGATACTATGTATTATTACAAATGAGTATTGCTAATATCCTTTTACGGGCGGAAATAATGTCATTGCTTTTACAAGATGTTATACAGTGTGGAAAGATAAGTCGGGCCCTGGAGGGAAACTACCTTAAATCCTTAAGCTGGCTCATTTTACTTAAAGGAGACATTCCTTTATTTTTAAAAAGAAACATAACTGCATTCAAAGATTTTTCTTTTTTTTCTTCAATTTGGCTTGTCTAAAAAAATCTTGAGTACTAAATATTAGATTTTATGGATATTTTATACGACAGACGAGTGTAAGACCTAAGACCTTTCTTGGTGAAATGTTATGATTAACATTAACTGTATCGACTAGTAGAATAAAATTGCGAGTGTTTATTTTTTGGAATTTTTAGTCGGTTCGAGTCCCGGGCGAGGCAAGCGAGTATTAGAAAATCTTTAAATGCAGTTTTGTTTCTTTTTAAAAATAAAGGAATGTCTCCTTTAAGTAAAATAAGCCAGCTTAAGGATTTAAGGTAGTTTCCCTCCAGGGCCCGACTTATCTTTCCACACTGTATGTGTAGTGGTGTGCGTAGAACACCTCGATGTGATATTGGTGTGGTAGCGTTTTGCCTCCGTGTCTAGTTTTATTTATTTGACAATGTTATAAGGTGACTATTGTCTATGTACGATTAACATGATATTATATGATATTTAAATGAACATATACCAACAAACAAAATCACAGGACTATCATTGGGCAAGAGATATAATAGGGAAATGTATAAAAGTTACATTTTTGTCTGTGGTGTTATCAACTTATCATTGATCGAATGAACGAGTTACTTGGTATCTTATCGTTTATTGTACCTACGAGTATATGATTAAAAATATAGTATTTTATGATGTAGATGCAACGTACCAAGTTCTAAATTAATTTCATGACATTATAATTGTAATAATTAGATAGGGCACAGTCGCCAAATGCTAAAATTTATTGTCCTTTTTCAGTCGTAAATTTAAAGATATAGTAAAAACTATTACACATAGAAACACCATTCTTTTACCAATAGATAGCTATGTAGTTTGAGAAACACATGTGTTTTTAGAATAGCCGGTGATATAATTTAATACCTACAAATAATTTTAAAGGGTGGGTTATTATACACTTAAGCCGCTGTTTTATCTTCCAAACATTCCAGACTTTTGCACTAATAATCAAAGTTTCGCGATATCTTCTACACTTTGTTAATAAACTTCAGCTTATTTTAACAAAACTTCAACAACTCTCAGCTGCACTTCTCAGTTCGTTAAGCTCGCTTTACTTTGAATATTGAATTTAGGTATCAAATATTTAAATATCTACTCGTAGTGTATCTGTAGTGTACGATAGGTGGCTACATTTAACATAGATTTCAAACTATGCTAGAACGGTCCGGGTTGAGAGGTCCAGGACCTCCTATCAGATCAGATCAGGGTCTTCTATTAAACCGGATAAGTGTGAGTCTGACTCGCCCACCAAGGGTTCCATACTTTTTAGTATTTTGTTGTTATAGCGGCAACATAATTTTATAATATTCAGTAATTACCTAAATACGAATAACAATAACTCAAACTAAAAACGTTTCTGACTTAATCCTTACTTCCACAATTTCTACTACAAAATGCAATTTAGATATTTAGGTACTTTGTACCTGGCCATTGGCAAACACAATCCCATACAAACCTGCACACATATCGCCTACAGGTCTTTTTATAATGCCTGGTATCCAATTTTCTTTGAGCCGAGCTCCCAATATTGCATTTTCCATCACGAAAGTTCAGTTGGTCTCCGCTAGGGACACCCTTTCGTTAAATATTTATCCGATGGCATTGGATTTGGTACAAAGCCTATTATTCCCGCAATCCTACTGCTTCCATTACTAGTAAATTACTGGGTTGCGACTAAAGTATAACTTACCAAAGGTGCACGGATAAGTAATGTGTTTTTGCCGTGCTATTTGGGACAGTGGTGGCTTCAGAGACCGGAACCGGTTTTTTGCAAAACCTTCAAAATAACCATTTTATATTTCGAATTATTTTATATTCCAAATGTAGGACTCAGTTGTGTTTTTAGGTCGTTATTATTAATTACATTCCCCAATTAGAATTGAAATAATGAATAAAGAACGAAGAAATACCGGTTTTGTTCCCATACAGAAATACCGGTATCGGACCCGGTTTTGTGTGCATTTTGTATAGGTACGATTTCTTGCCTTTCTTATCCTTATCATGCTTTATTTACGGCTGCCCTAAAATCCTTAGGGGAATAAAAATCAGGTTGCGTTAACAGCGACATTAAATTCATCAAATTAACGACTGAAGGTACGTATTAATTAGTCGATTTAAAAGTAGGACCGTAAGTTAATGATATATCTGATTTAAATTTTAGTGCGAGAATCTGAGACTGTAATAAATGTTCTATTTTATTTTTATTTATCTGATTAGGCTTCAAGTTTATTCAAAAATGCTTCTCGATAGCAATATACAGGGTGGCTAAAAAATAAGTGCATTCCCGTTGCCAGGGAGGTTTTGGGATTATACTAACTTTTACTTTGGGACCAACCCCGAAATCGCGTAAAAAAAATTACCCTCCCACAGAAAATAGACCGTCCAAAATGTATGACACTACCATTTTTTTTTGCGATTTCTAGGTTTGTCCCATAGCAAAAGTTGCTCGGTATAATCCCAAAACGTCCGTAGCAATGGGAATGCACTTATTTTTTAACTACCCTGTATATCTATGGTTTAAGACATTTTATTATCTCATTAAGAATTTACAAAATTCACTTACATGAGATACACTTATAAAACAACACTTTGTGTGGGATATCTCGTGTCAAAAGTGTACGCAAGCGGGAGCTAAATTGGCTTTTATTTATTTCAAGAGCCGTAAAATAAATTTTCCGCTGGCTGAAAACTAGGCAAGCCCTTGCCAGATTAAGTTCCATGGACGCCAGTAGGTACTCGCACGAAATTGCACTTTCTAAATCGGTTTTCATCATAACAACATTAAAACCGAAATGCATTTCCAAGGCATTTCACAGAATATTTCCGTTAAAAATGTATATTTTCATCATCTTTGTTGACCAGGAAAAGCAGCAACTTTATGAAAATTTTCATATCGTTCTAATATTATGTCGGAACAAAAGCAATATTCTTCGGGTCAGAGTCCTTTGTAGTAAATAGATAAGACTGGGGCGAGTTTTAATTCATCAAGAACGAACGTCCATTCATCTCGCCATTTTTATGTAGCGAAATCGCTGTGTACCTACTGTGCATATTTACTCGAAGTACCGTAAAATGGGGTGGTCGGGGAAAAACTGCCATTCAGACTTCGATAACATTTTATTTTTACATTTTATGCAAACTTAATTTTAACGTTTTACGAACTTTAAAAGTTCCGGCCGTTTGTATTTTAGTTTTTTTATGATTTTAGGTAGTTCCATTTCATAACTTTAACGATAAACCCAAAATCCCTTCTCACCCTCTTAGTTGGGGTGAGATGGGATTTCATACAAAAGGTGATTTTGCAACGTTGTCGAATCGTTTTTTTTTATTCCTATGAATATAACTATAGCTCCATTTGTAATAGGAATACATTAGGTAGCAGTAGCATTTAAAAATCATCTCACCCCCCTGTCATCCCTTCTATTCCCATTCATAACCCGACTCTCCTCGCAATCCCTACTCACTTAATTTTACGGTAGGTGTATATACTCGTAAGCTTTAAGTAATGCGGCGTGCATTGTGGAACACACTAGCACGGTTACGCCGAAGGCAACGTTCTCTGTTTCTACGGCACAATAGGTTCGTAGTTAAGTAAACCATGATATTGTGAACGTTGATGTGAAAAATATGATTGGTTTTTTGTTGAAGCCGTTCAGTAAAAAGGAAAACTGAAACATAGTAAAACGGTTAAGTTTAGGTACAGTTTGCGTACTGGTAACTGAGCTTTTAACGACATTCAAAATGGAGGTGTAATCCCATAGTAGGTTAATTTGATTTTTGTCAGCTGTTGTGTCGCTAAAAGAAAAATCGTGAGGAATTATATATACTTAATATATGCAAAAAAAATCGTATGAGTTGAGTGGGACGATATTGGTCTTGTCAAAAAGTACACACAGCACAGTTTACTATTTAGTTACAAGTTCAAACAGCTTATGAAACCGGTTTATGTATAGTGGATCAAGATATTTGACATCATATATATATTATGTATTTTTTTTTAATTTGTCTTATTGATAAAATCTTGATCTTCATAATGTAGTTTTTATTACATTTTCCGTGAACTTGAACGCTTTCAAACTGTAACATCTCTTCCGTCTGTAGGTATTGTGTGTACCAGCGACACAGATATTTACTTACAACTGGTAACACATGGTTGAACCTCAGTAATATCGCAATTTCGCCACTTTTACGACGTCATATCCTCGGTCCGGAGATGCAAGTAAAATAACGATAAAAACAGACGTAAAAGAGGTCAAAACTAAACGGTATCAATGTCACAACAAACAATTCGATTTCCGTTTCATTTCTTTTATGTTTTATAAAAAAAAAGCTTCTTTGATTTACTGCAAGGTTCGCATATTCGGTGTATTTTTTATATCTACACACCTCTTGGGATTGGTTCTGGTATGTGGGTACAGTATACAGGGAGTCGCGTTCAATATGGACTAAACGAAAGCCAGTGCACAGTGATAGAAGATCTTACAAGCGCCCGATTTGATACCATGTAGGTATGTTCAGCAAAAATTAATTGTTTCGGAGGAATTATTGAAGTTTGACTACATTGATAACCATTAAAACAGTTATCAGTAAAATTTGGTAAATTATTCCAGTCTCCTACTCTCATTTTGTAGAGGCATAATTAACTTGCATTGAAACTTTTGGAAATCACCGCGCTCAATCATTTTTACTGAACATACTTACATTAATAGAGATAATTCTAAAGGACCTCTCTCTCTCATCATTTGCCTTTGTTTTATCCATACTGAACGTGACAACATTTATAAACATATTATTTAAAATATATCTATTAAAAAAAACCTCCTTTCCGGTCAAAATCAATTAAGAAGGTACTAAATTTACCTTGTTAATATACCTACCACTACACATGCATAATGTTATCGACAGGTTAGGTTACGTCATCATGCATATGCATTTATGCGCGTCAGTAATGCATACACTGCAAGCCCTGAATATTGCTCATGCGTAATAGGTGGGTCTAATTAATTAGCAGAGCTTACCCAGCTTACGAGGCGTTAATGATCCCTTAATCGAGTCGGAAGCAATCTACTGCTTAATGATGCTTGCCGTGAAGGGGATTAATTTTAAAGGATGCTAGCGTTAGTTTTGTAATGATACTACTGATCTTTCGCAAACGTGTATTTCAAAAATAACTTTAAGTATATCTATATAAAATTAACTTTAACCCGTATGAATAAGTATATGGGTTAAAGTTATTTGATAAGTCGTAAGATAGGTCTTCCAAAATGCATATGGATCTTCACAAACCATTTTCTGATATAATAATTCCGAAAGTCAATAAAAGTTAAACTTACTTTAAATCTCATTTGTCATACCTATAGGTAACTGGAATTCTAGGCAGAAACTAGCCTTAGGCATTCTTGTTACCATAAAAAAAGTAAAAAATAACTCCAAACATGAAATCTTCATTCAAATACCAATATTCGAAACATCCTTCGAGTGATGACGTTCTTTTCCGCAAAAACTTATCGGCACCGACGAAAGTAAAACTTCTGTCCCATCTTTTACCCTTATTTGCTTTAATATTTCATCGTATCATACAAATGTAAGCTTTATGCGCAAGGCATATGGTACACTGATTTTTAAAAGATTATTTATCAGTGGTAAATGTAAGTTGGTAGTAGGTACTGAAGTGGTAACGAAGGTGCGTTAGGGTGGTTAGGCGAGGGTAGAGGGGGATAATAGCTTCCGCATGATAGCTGAATGGGTGCCGACAGTCGCTCGCCTTATAAACGCTCGAGGCAAATCGAGTGATCTTTTAACATGTCTGCGATATTGATAAGAATGAGGTTAGAATGATGTTGTTGGCTTTTCCGAGCTTTTAAGCGTTTTGACAGTTTTGTCAATATTTTATGTTGATGGCAATTTTGTTATTTAGCTTTGATTAAATGAAAGTTGTCTTTATAAAACCAACGTTATTTTAAGGTTTTTGTTCGACAAATTGTAATACTAAATAATGAGAAACAAATCAAAACAGATGGCCGTGAAATCACAAGAATTAATAAGGCTTAAACATGGCAATAATTTAGTACGGAATTTTTTTTGTTCCATTTTGTTTCATTTCTACTATTTTGACACTTTACAGATATAGCCATCACAATAACACCAGTCCCTACTGGTAAAAACTGCACCTAAAACATTATGTATCCAAAACGGCCCTACTCTGAATATGGGCCTGTGGTTATCTTTAATTGCCACCAGTCTTTACATACATTTTATATCAGGGCACGGCAATTATACCGCAGATCCATTTTCAAACTAAAATAATAATCGTTACTTGTTTCGTTCTTCAAATTTATCGATTTATGCGTAATCTATTCTAAGAAAGCTCGTCGAAAGCCACTTGTCGACAAGTCATCACTACGTCACTATCTATTAGTCATGCATCGTATCGATCGCTCTCATCGATATCTGCATAGCGTCACCTTGACACGCTGGCCTCAGCACAGCACTATCGTGTCAAAACGGGTATATTTACTCTAGATAGTTTTACTGTGGGACCTTAATAATGATAATTCAGCACGGACAGAACGGACACGCACTATTGGCTACTTTTCTACTAGTGAAATCAGTTCCTTTTTTAGAACTGTCAAAACGATGTGCTAATAAATATGTGCTAACATACGACAGTGCGATATACATGATGGATCTTGAAGAACTGCCCATTTTAAGTTGGTTTAGTTAAAGTAGACAAGCCCGGTATTAAGATAAATATTTTTTACTTAACATACGCACATAAAATTACTTAGAAATACATTGAAAATATTAACTATACAAAATATATACAGCCCTCAACGTAAAGCCACACAACTTACGAGATACGAGCTTTTTAAAGTAACTGTCAGCGTTTGTTGAATGTAGGTAAGTACATTGCAAGCTCGGTAAATTTTCTAAAATTACTTACGCGGTCATAATTAAGTGTAACTTAAAAAAACTTCTTAATAACTGATGATCACACGAAATTCTATGTGTGGTTGATAAATTAAATTAAACCGTATTGGATTTACTCACTGTATTTATAGTTATATGCATCAATATTAAAGACAAGATACGTTTTTGAAGTTGATGAAAAACCAAGACGAGACCCTTTTGATAGAAACAGATAATTTTTATGAAGGGTTAAGAGCTTGTAGCCGACGTAAGTAAATATAAAAGCTATGTCCCGCCAAGTGGAAGATGATGGCCCGTTTAAAGATTATCTCCCTGTCTCGTAAAATGTGAACGGCCGGTCAGCAGACTGCCATAAGGAGCGAATATCAAAGGTTTGATGAATCTTTGACGTAAAGTATTTGATATAAAGGTTAGCCGCAATCTGGACTAAGAACAAGGATCGCCAAAAAGTTAAATAATAAATCTTAGCAGGGTTTGGATACCGGTATTTTAATGAAACCAGTATTTTTTCGTTCTTTGTTAATATTTCAATTCTTAGTGGACAATCTAATAATACAAAGTCATTACCTAAAAACACAACTACATATGTAGTATAAAATAATTCGAAATATATGGTTATTTCCAAGTTTTTTCAAAAAAACGGTTCCGATTCCTGAATCTTAGTTAAAATATATATACTCTGGAAAACACCAAATGTGTCAGTAGAAAAACGCACAAAACAAACTTCAAATTTTATACGGAAAATTGACCCATCGCGTCTACTTTTCAGAAGGATTCCGTAGCCAAAATGGCAAAAACGGATTTTTTTATAGTTTCAAATTTGCCTCCTTTTTCTTTTAATTTATGAACTCGGTCAGTCGATAAAGTGTTAACTCTCCTCCTCCAATTGAGTAACGTTGGCTAATTAAATTGCTTAAAAACACAATTACCTTCCAAGGGCATATAAGTTAGGGAAATAACAATTTTCCCATGGGAAAAACGTAATTAAACCGACAGCCGCCGCTGACGACAATGGTTAAATATTTAATGTAATTGTGACGTAACGGAAGTGGAGAAAGTTACACATATTTACGTTTTAAATTAGTGGGCAACTCGATACACAGCGTTACCTAATAATACTAATCTAATCAGCTTAAATTGTTATTGTTATAATAGGTAAGTCAATCAAGCCAATTTATGAAATAAGGATGACTCACGCTAGACCGGGCCGTGCCCGGGCCGAGGCGTCCGACTTGTAATGACGCTGATCGGTGATCACGTGGTATTTTCCATAGAAGCGCCGGAAGCTCATCCTTTAGTTGAAAATGAAGTACCTGTACCTACTTAAGCACCTATTCCAATGTAAATAATCCCTTTGAAAAAAGTATTTTTAGTCAGATAAAAGGACAATGTCGTTAAACTGGGGCATATTTAAAATGTGAAAGACCAAAATTGAATGTCAAACAGTACGTATCCGTGTCGTACGTGTCGTATTTATTTTCTTTATCAGAAAATAAATATTTTCTGCTATTTAAATCCATCTGCAATATATTTAAATCAACACTTATGGTTAGTTTGTACTAAACGGAATCTTTAGCTTTGAATAACTTCGACTTTGAATAACGAATAAGTTCTGTGAGTGTAAGAAATTTATGAGTGTAATAAATAATACTGTACTAAGTATTGTAGCAACCGTAATAACAGTAACGTACTTTTCAGCTCTCGTACCACCAATAACTATTACCGAATTACTTCCTTTTCCCGTAATTATGAAACTAAATCATAATGATGGCCTTATAATGTTCGACAGCGGAGTTATTTTAGTTACAAATACCAGCTAATAACGCCATCCAATTAAAGTGGGAGTCCTATCGTAATTGAATCGAACGTTAACGCGAATCCGGTACGAATTTACGAAATCATAAGGAAACAAAATTACATTTTCAACCTAAATAAGACAGGTAAGTTGCCTTATGATGTAAAAATATTTGCGAGATAGATCGTTAAGTACTAAAATATAGAGGGGCGGAATTTTATTTCGGGGCTTATTTTTTTTTGTCTGGTTTTTGGTGGATGGATAAATCCCTAATCTGATGGTACATAAAAGGCGCAATTTCAGCGCATATCCTTCTTCCACTGAATTACGAGAACGTAAGGTGGCAGTACTAGTGCTCGACATGCTAATACCTAATAGATGACACCCTGCTATCACCTTTATTGACAATGACTTAAGTTTCAAGATGACATGTACTGGGACCGCGTACCACCAGTACCACTACGTTACGGTATTTTAGATTATTCCATTAAGAATGAATAGTTCTTCAAATTAACCAGGCAAATATAATCGATATCTAAGGAAAAAAAATTACATTAAATTAAAATTCGGAATATATAAGTACATAGGATAATATTGAAGTTAATCACGTTTCTTGTTTAATTTTTAAACACTTACACTACATGAAATTTAAAAGAAATTATTAATTATTCTTGTACCAAACGTATAATTTTACACAAACTGCTTTATTTAGAGGTGTCAGTACTTGTTTAAATTTAAATAGGATTGATTTAGAATTATTTATTTGTTCGTAAATGATTTGCTTATATGGCAGGTATGCTTTTAACTTCTTATGTAAATGTTAAAGCTCTACTATAAAACAAAACTGCTTAAATGAAGTCTTAAGTTAAACAAATGTGAAAATGCCATTTTGTTTTTAAATTTATCAGTTTACCTAGGTACCGTGCTTCTGATTCTCATCATAAAACGCTATGGCGTTTAGCACGCGAAGTGTCTCTAAATAGCAGTAGGTAGCTGCTATTTTGCCGGTGGAACTACTGTCTAATACTATCCATGTAACTTAGTAGTTATAATTGGTAATTATCATTTCGCTCAAATTCCTCAGTAATTTGACAGCAAAATAAAAAGTTGTTTCTGTTGAGTACATATCACAAGCATGTTTTGATTTGAATAAGTACACAATTGTTGATAGAGGGAAAAAATAGGGGATTTGTCGTCATAAGAGCAATCTACACGTAGAAATTATACCTTCTGTGAGAAAACATAAGCAAAGCATAACTCTCAAAGCGCAAACAAACTGTAGGTCAGCACAGAAACTCGTAATGTACGATCGTTAATCATCAATTACGACGCAGGGTGACTGCACACGCGATGGTATTGCATTGCCTTTTTATTAATTCTGGGCTCATAAATAAAGTTGTCGAATAAGCCCGGAATTCTTAAAAAATAAGATTTCTATAAATTTTATTATTGATCACGTCATAAATATAATGAATAAGACGCAAGTAAACTAACGAAAACAACGGCTTCCAATCTAAAATTAATAGTTATGCTATGAAATACCAGCATTAAAGACTAAGTTTACCTACTATAAAATATGGCCATTTTAAAAATCTTTTACTTAAATGAATGTCTACATAATATTATTATACTTTAAAACAAAACATCATTTAACGTTAGATTGTCTGCGACTTTTAGCATGTATATTTTACCGTACCTATATACTATTTGTCCAGCGTCTTCTGAGAGTTTACCAAGTTTTCATGTAAATTTTATGAC
The DNA here is from genome assembly GCF_963556715.1 of Cydia fagiglandana. Taxonomy (NCBI): domain Eukaryota; kingdom Metazoa; phylum Arthropoda; class Insecta; order Lepidoptera; family Tortricidae; genus Cydia; species Cydia fagiglandana. Next base: position 14,724,665 of record NC_085940.1, read on the forward strand.
GTGATAACTTCTTATAAATCGATGAACACCGGTAGCCTGCACGAAAAAGTGTCACCTTGTGGACAGATCTTCATGGTAACGTTACGGCCATGTTTTCATATGACGTTATCACGCAAAATTATCGTTCGTAAACCGACTACTTTACAGACAATCATATTTTTCACACACAGACCTGTACATTGTAATAATTGATTATTATATTGTAATTATATAGTATTTTATAATTTTAAATTGCTCTTAGTTAGAAAAAAGATCACTCCACCTTATAAAATAAAGTCCTCCGCCGCGTCTGTCTGTTTGTGTGTTTGTATGTTCGCGATAAGCTCAAAAACTACTTAACGGATTTTCATGCAGTTTTTACCTATCAATAGAGTGATTGTCGAGGAAGGTTTAGGTGTACATTTTACCAACCCGTGCGAAGCCGCTAGTAGGAAATAAACTAAACTCCATTTTCACATATTGCTATAGATCAGGATCTCCTTCAGACAATTTTTTACCCCCGTCGAATCATCAATCTTCCAAGCACTGCTCCATCGGCGCAGGCAACTAAATTGAGAGTTAGCTTTAAGAGACAAATTGAATCGCGCTTTCATCTCACAGGTGGAATGAGGAATCAATCGCTGAGACGATTAAGAATAGGTTACTGGCTGACAGATTGAATTGATGTACCGTAAAATGTTCACATTGCTCCCCCCTGGGTAATTCCGATGTCATATAGTCGATCAAATAAATTCGGACATGGTAAAAACAGAGTTTTGCTACTCCATTGAATGTTAGGTGTGGCTACCAAATGTATACTTTTCTGATAAATTAACTCTAAATTATATGAATATTATATAACTTGTCATTTTGACGTATCAAATAGGGCGTTAAAATGATGAAATGAGCGCTATGGGTTATGTATTTTTAAGTTTTTTTTTTATGTTCGCCTTTGTACCTATTCATTTTGTCATTTAACGTATCTTCTGTGCAGTAAAAAGTGTTTAGGTACATATGTAGCTTGAGTTACGTAAAGGTGCATCTACACCGCAGTTGACTTTTGTGCAACACGCGGCAACATTAGGCACCTACTTACTGTTGCACAGAGTTGGTTTCACTACCTACTAATTGGCAAGTCTTTACAATTTCATTTAAACAGCGAGCTGCAACCCCGACGAATGGTGCATGTGTTTCTTTGATCAAGCTCAAGCCACGCAAATTCATGGATAATCGCATGCAAATGTGGCTCTTATTCCCATCGCTTGACAAAACCTAAATTCGCGTACATTAATAGATAAAGATAAAAGACACTCGTGTTAGTCACAATCATGTACGAACATGTATGTCGAATTTCTGTCATGGTTCATTCCAAGCAAGATGCTAGAGCCTTGCGTAAACACTATAGTGCCTTCTCCAATGACCCAAGCCGAATCCAAGGCTGACTAATATCGACTTGCACCATTCACTATCCCGGGGTTAACGGGTTAAACCTAGAGTTACCATTGGTACCAGTACAATTTGACACTTGGTTAACGGTCTAACCGCTTAACCCCGGGTTAGAGGGATGGTGCAAGTAGCCCTTAGTGAACTAAATGCCAGTAGGAAGATTATGAAACGGATGTCAAAGAACTTATAATTAATGCTTTTGTTAAAAACGTCACTTTTGACACTGACATATCCGATCCATATCGTATCTTTAGCAAATTTTTGACGTACGTACTGGTAACAAAAACTACTGACTTAATTGCTTCGGAAACGTTGTCGACAGGTAGCAAATTGCGAAAATCAATTACCTTGTTTCACATTTCACGTGAAACTTTGAGTTTACGTTCGTTCAATGCCACTCGAATGCAGTTGAGAAACTGAATGCAGGTTTAATGGAGTAGCTACAGCAACGAGTTGAATAAAAAATATTATAAAACATTGTATGTTTCCTTTTTAGTTGCTTTCAGAACTTGAGTTTTGCTTTTATGTAACTAAGTATACATATTTATTATTGGAAGCATTGTTTAAACTAGTACATACTTCATTCTAACTTAATAATCACCCTCAGTGGTTAAATTTATTCTATAGTTCGTTTTTTTAGCATTAGAAAGAACTTGAAAGAAGGTAAGCGATTTTGACGTGTCTTTTAATTGAAAAATGCTTCTTAAAAATCAGTAACTATTACTTATGAAAGCAGAAGAATATAAAAGATCGTATTCGATTCATAATTGTTACATATTTACCGTAACTTATTTTTAAACTGTGTTAATCAAATAAAACACATCAAGATTGTTTACCTTATTTCTAATGCTAAAAAAAACTAACTATAGTACTTATCTTTAAATATTAAAGATAGGGACGACAGTCATGTTTTTGAATTTTATGATAATATTTATTATGCAATAATCCAGTTCGAAATTTTGGTTGGTTTTGGTAACAATGGTTAGAAATTTTGCAAAATACCCACGAACGCTACTTTTTGGCAGAAATCCGTAATTAACTTTTTGCAAAGATCTGTAGGAAGGTCCGATTTTTAACTGTTAATATTTATAGATTATTTAACGCAGTAAGTTTCATATAAGTAAATAATAATACATAATTTAATTGTCATAGAACAGTAAAATCATAAAAAAAATGTTCATAATTGTATTATTTCCATTAAAAACTACTTGAAAGTACCTACTGTTCTGTTTAACAGCCTATTTTACGCGAGTATATTATCCAAGCTGTAACGAAGTATTAACAGCGAAGTGGAACACGCGAAAAATCTGCATACGTTATGCAATAACCAATGAATAGCGGAAAATTCAACATGGAATTTTTTCCTTTAGGCCCGTCTCCAGGCCAATTCGAACCTACATTTTGATAAAACTGGATCTGGATTTTTGATGGACTGGATTTTTCTAGTAAATGGTGCCATTTTGTAATCTTTCGCGCATGTATTTCGCTCCCATTTATCCGTTGATGGGCCATTCCATATGAATTCAACAAATCGGAAGTTAAAAGTGTGCTGCATGACATCACACGGTGCACCCCATTTGTTGAAATCAGATGGAATAGCTGTGATGTATTGGCGCAAGCGAGATGCCCAGGAGAATAATAAGTTGATAACAAACACTACATTTTTAGGTGTCATTTTGACATAAAAACGTGATTTTTTTTTAAACTTAACCACGCATTGTTACCCCTGAATACAGCTTTTCGTATTTTCCAGTCCGCTAAGCTACGTCAAGACTCAAAAGTGGTCGGTAGAAGTTAAAAGTGGTGGTACTTATTTATGTACAGTCGCCATCAGATACATCGGAGCGCCCGAGGTGCTCAAAAATATCTTAACCCGCACTCTTAACGTCTTGACAATAGAGGCGTGTTCAGATATTTGTGAGCACCTCGGGCGCTCCGATATATCTGATGGCGACTGTAGCTTTACGGTTAATAATCTGTAATAGTTACACTGTAATGGGTACACTGTATTTCATGAATCGTTCACTGCACATCTAGCCCGCAGTATCGACGTAGCAATAAAATACCACTGACCTGAAGACTAGGGCCGTGCTGAACCCTTTGTTTACATGCCTACTTGCTAGGGTTGTCGATACTAATTTAAGAATTTGTTATGGTTTTGAACTTTTTATACGACTTTGACGACCGTCTTGATGACTGGCGAGCACCTCATGCACGACTTACAAGGTCGTATCAAAATAAGGTCAACATCGTAACAACTTGTTAAATTAGAATCAGGCTCTAGAACCAAATATTGATAAACACGCTAATAAATGCCCTAAAAAATAGTACGAGTCGGGGTTTAAACCCGCGACGAAATTCGCATGCTCTTACCGCTACCTAGGCCACCAGCGCTTTTTCATGAAATAAAAGCATATAATGTGGTAACAAAATTTCAAAAGAAAATTCGATCATACGAAACCATTTTGCCTAAGTTTGCTTAGGAGCAGATCTGCTCCATATATATTCAAATACTTAAAATCCCATGAAGTTGTCATGATTGCTATATAAGTAAAAGGGATTTTTTTGACAGGAGCGTACGAAAAGTTAAACGGAGTCCTTCGCTAACGCCTTGGTCAACAAGAGTGTACCTACCTAAGCGACTTACCTAAGCGTTACCTAAGCGTTATTCGTAAACGCGATACTGGCCAGGGTTATTTTGACTTATGTATGTGTAAGAAAGCGATAAAACATAATTGAACTAAATCAGGCCCTAAAGTTTTATGAATACGGGGTTAATGTTTATTTTGCTACGTACATCCCTACTCTTACCGCCACCCACTACGTTCACGATATGTTCTCGCTCCGGATTGATTTTCCATTCGCCTCGGTGCAGTGTCGAGCATTCCTTCACTAATTTCATTCACAAACAGATCAAATTGAACTTGTGTGGCTGCCCCCTTTAACTATAGACTTGTATATTAGGCCAATTCGAACGTACACTGACATCAGATTGATATCAAAATTATGTATATTTGTCCAGATGTAGATTGGCGCGAGAGAGGCGCACAACAACTAAATAATCAATTAAACACGTACCTACACTAACAAATGCGCACAATAACTAAATAATGGAGATATCAAAGTGGCAAAGAAAAATATTACATATATTCACTGGTTTTTATGAAATTTTCCTACTTTCGATTAAAAATAATATATCATCGAGTCTGGATGACTATCGGCTCGATTCGGGAAATGAATAAGAGATGCATTAGATATGAAATAGTAAAGATATGTGACGTTCCACGACAAAAGGTACCTTATGGCTGCTGGCGCTTACGTCGCATAGCGCCGCAATAATATTGGAGCGACGTTAATAAATAATAATCGTAAGCGCCAACCGCCATATGGTACTTTTATTCGTGGGACGTCACATATCTTTACTATATCGTATCTAGTTAATCTCTAATTCACTTTCCGAATCGCGCCGTGAGGATAAATTGAGTGCTCGATGGATAGGTTTATTGTTGATATTCTGAAAATGTTGACATGTTATTAAAAAAATATTTAAAAAGATGCTAGAAACCACGCTATATCGAATAAGTCACATATGTTAAATTTGACCTATGGACTTAAGCATATAAGAAAACGCACAAGAAAATCTTGATAATTTTTTAGACTGCTAACCTATTTCAGCAGGCCACAAACACAAACCGTCACCGACGTTTTTCCCTGCTCCGTTTTCGCCCCCTTCCTTCCGCCTCACAAAATGCGGCGGCAAAAACTAAATAAACGGCTACTGGCCAAACTAGATTATGGAACTGCAGCTTAGTTTTGTGCAGTTTATTTGATAAGCAAGCTAAAATTTAAAAACGTCAAAACTTTGTCTGCTCTGTGCCGGGTTAAAATTAAAGCAGAAGAGCTGTATTAAATATTAAGTGCTTAAAATCGCAAATCTTCATCCTTATAAGTTAATCCTGTTGGAGTCGGTTTCCTTAATTAAAAAAAAAGGTTTTTATTGTGAATAGGAACAGAAGTTTCCGCCAAGTTTATATGAATTATATAATTATTAGATAGAAAATTTGAGGCGAGATAACACTTGTAACGAATTATCATACTGTTCTTCTTGTCCCGAGTAAAATAAACTATTGTGTTTCTCTTACCCAACTTACCTTATTTAAGGATGGACCGGGCCGTGTTTGGGCCGGAGCTTCCGGCGCTTACTTTTCTATGACATAACAGGCGATCACGGGATGCTTTTCATACAAAACGATGCGCCGGAAGCTCCGGGTCTGACACGGCCCGGTCTAACGTGAGTCATCCTTTAAGCAGGCCACAAACACCGACGGTGTCGTTTTTCCCTGCCCCGCTTTCGCCCACTTCCTTTCGACTTACAAATACGGCAACGAAAAACTAAATAAACGGCTGCTAGCTAAACATGATTATGGGACTGTAGCTTGGTTTAGTGTCCTTCATTTAATGGGTGCTAAAATTTAAAAACCGAGTTTTGCGAGTTCCGCACCGAGGGTTCCGTACTTTTTAGTATCTATTTGTTGTTGTAGCGGCTAACTATCACGGTTCATGAGATACAGCCTGCTGACAGACAGATGGATAGCGGAGTCTTAGTAACAGAGTCCCGTTTTTACCCCTCCGGTACGGAACCTTAAAAAGGAACTTGCACTGCGCTGGGTTTCAATGGATGTAGAAAAGTTGTGCTCTGTTCTTAATAATTATTATTAGTAATAGACGGCAATTATTCATCCGGTGGATATACATATTAGGTATAGAACGCACTTGCTCATTCGATCATTCAATAATCAGAAAATTAGGTGGGGTGCCCGATGCAAAAACAGGTCCTTCTTTTTCTTCCACGTGTTATCCCGGCATTTATTTGTCTACCCCGAACATTTTTATAAACTAATTTCGGGTAGTTTAGTGTTGTTTTACGTATATTTTATATCTCCGTTGACATTTGCTGGGACGTCAGTCTTTCCGTGACCACAGCTGGTGCAACTTCAAGTACCTTAGGTATTAAGAAATGAAACAGGCAACGAACTGTATTCATTGACTTCGTTCAGTAATAAAAAAAGAATTACTCAAATCGGACTACGGATGTCGGAGTAATCGGTGAACGTACATAAAAAAGCCACAACCGAATACAGAACCTCCTCCTTTTATAAAATTGAGGTCGGTTAAAAATAAAGCATGACTCCAATATTCAAACGGTAAAATATAAAACTATTTCTCATTTCAACTTCGGAACTCGCAAAGTTATTTAGACATGCAATAAAGTTAGCATACCATAAGCAAATTTTAAATATTTGCTAGGTACTAGGTATTTCATCTGTTGTTGCTTGTAGGTATTAAGAAAATAAGGGTCGTATATTTTTTTTTTATAAAATTAGTTAAAAGCCATGTTTTTCACCAGCCATTGGTAGGTACCAGAGTAGGTACTCTGCGTGGTGAATTTATAGGTCATACCGTAAAACGGGGTGAGTAGGTTTCGCGGGGAGAGTTGGGTTATGAATGGGGAGAGAAGGTTTGAGAGGGGGGTGAGAAGGGATTTTAAGGCTACTGCTACAAAAATAATGTATTCCAATTTAAAATGGGGCTATAGTAATACGCATAATAAAAAAAAATCGATCCAACAATCTTCCAAAATCACCTTTGTATGAAAACCCTCTCACCTCAAATACGAGGCACTACGGGGTGAGGTGGATTTTCCTCTTTATCGTCAAAGTTATGAAATGGAACTACCCAAAATAAAATACGAACTAAATAAAAATACAAACGTCCGAACCACTTATTATATACACCATTTAGTTTTCACATGTAAAAATAAAATTTTATCGAGGTTTGAAAGTCAAATTTCACCCAACTCACCCCATTTTACGGTACCTACTCAACGACTTTCATTATACACATAACCAATGCCAATTTCGCGAAAATGGCTGTTCCATACATTCCGGCTGCTAATTTCTATGGGACAGACAAATCTTTTGGTGCGATTTGGGCATTGGTCCCATAAGTTGAAAGATGGATACGATTCTAAAAGCGGGATTCCACCAGTGGGCGGCACTGTACTGCACAAGCATATTTCATATTTCATATTTATTTATTTCGTAAAGCACGGATACATTACACGTCAAAACATTTTAAAGATAAGATTAGCACTTATTATTAATTACATTTCCATCATTGATAATGGGCAAAAGGAAAACATTCAAATCATACAATGTCAGATTAAATAGAATAATAAATAACAATATTTTTTTTTTACTAAAGTCTGTAAATTCAAATTAAATGTCACAGAATTTGCGAATATCATAAAATGCATTATTAATTAACCATTTCTTTAATTTCCTATAAAATGAGTTATTATTTTCTACGTTTTGTATCTCATTTGGGATGGCATTGTAGATTTTGGGACCGATTACATAGCTGGTTTTGGTGGACTTGATATTCCGTACAAAATTGAATGTGCCACACACTGGTGGAATCCAGCCTTAATATTTAGGCAGTAGTGTTTTACTTTGAGCATCGATTACTTTCACTTTCACTACACCTATAACAAGGAAAATTACATGTAAATTTCGTCGAATTGCTTGTAATTGGTAGTCGGACTATACCCAGTTATAATAACAAAGTAACTATCACAAGCTCTTAACAATCAAACCTCTGTTATTTGAAAAGCAATCTTAAGTCTCTGTGACAAAGTACAAAATTAAATTATTAAAAGTCTGTTACGTAATTGTGGAATATCTTTCGGAATGGTGCAGGCTCTATTTACTAATTTAAGGTTGAATAAAATTTGTAATTCTTTGCAATTTGGGTCACGAGAGCGGTTAATATGTATAGTCGTTGTAATATTACTTTAAAGGCAAAAGCAAAAGGGTGACTTAATACTGTAGATATCTCATCATAGAATATTTGCTTTTAAACATAAGCTTCTATAAAATTCTTTCGTAATTAGCATGTGATTTGTGTCATTCTGATTTCAGATTGTATTATGTTCTGTTTTTGATTTTTTTTTCTACAATATTTTTAGCTAAAAGAGTAGTGTTATCTAAGTGATCTACAGTTATTATAATCGAAGGCCGATGATGAATGCTGGATTTAAATCCAGCCCAGCATTTTGTGGTAAATGTTTTATTTACTTGTAAAAGTAAATAAAACAGATGAAATATTTTTAAATCAATGACAACCCTACAAAGTTATTTAAATTGACACATGTCATGTCAATGTCATTCATACGATCTACTTGCTGGGGTTTAAACATGCAGATTTTTGCACTAGATAATGTTTAACTGGGGTCCCTTTGTTTCCCATAAAGTTTTAAGTCATAATGTATTGTTTGTCATATTATCGTTAGCCATAAAACTGAAACCGTTAACTTTTCAAGATTTTCGTAAGGTTATTCTGTAGGTAGGTTAGGTTAGGTTAGGTTTGTTTTATGGCAATCCTGAAAAGTTACGCGTTTCTGAGAAAAACCAATTATGACTAACGAAAATTCGGACAAACAATACATTATGACTTAAAACTATTTGGGAAACAATAGAGACCCTGTTTAACTATATCTCCAAAACGGTTAGAAATATTAATGTGATTAATAAGTAAAACATTACGTAGCCTAATCAATTCCCCGTTTGCACAATAGGCCCTCATTCTGTTCCACCCGGTATACCTACCTGCTAATTTGTTCATCTTCACTTTCAGTGTGAAATGTTGATTTTAATACAAATATACAAAATGGGAATTAAATAGTAATAAAGCACGAATGAATATTTAATATAATAGAACATGTAAATATTCAAAGCAAATGGATGATTTCACGTTGAATTTGTCGCGTCCAATACGATTCATTTTAATTAACTAATCTAATCGTTTTAATTACTGGTCACATTTACGGCTGTGAAGCATATCTATTTAAAATAAATTTCTTTTAAAACATTTTTTCACAAAAAATATTTATATCAAACTGAAACTGAAAGCAAGTTTTAAAACACACGTCAACATGTATTAGTTGTGTTTGCTCAGAGCAAAAAAAGGTCAACCACGGCGTTGCATGAACAAGAGATTTCCTTTAGCAGGATTGGTCCTTAGGACCCAAGGATGGATTTAAGAAGTGGAGCCACCCAGATTTTTGATGCAGGTGGGGGGGGGGGGGGTTAAGCGTCTGCGACGTTTGGGGTTAATATTTTTTTAAGTTTAGGTTCTAAGTCAAGTTTAGTATCATTTTCAACTAAATCAAAGATGTAGACATAGATTTCATCGAAATCGGTTCAGCGTTTATTGATTTCCCATACAATCTTACACCTTACCTTTCATTTTTAAGGTTTTTTTTTGGAATAAAAACTATCCTATGTTCTTCCTCGGCACTCAAACTATCTCGATACCAAATTTTATCTAAATCGGTTCGGCGGTTATTGAATCCCCATACAAATTTCCTCCTCCCTTTTCACACCCATAAGGGATGATTATTGAGATTAAAAGTATGCTATGTTATTCCCTGGGAAACAAACTATCTCTGTACCAAATTTTAACTAAATTGGTTCAGCAGTTTAAGCGTGAAGAGGAATTTAAAAAAAAGTATTTTTTTCATATTTTATGTGTTTTTACTTAGGAATTGTGTCATTATGATATCAGAAATGAATTCGGCACCCCCAATTTATACGGAAACGATACCAAACTTGACCTAGTAGCTTAAATGATACAGATATCAAGATCAAGTTGAGAGCCCCCCCCCTAAAAATTTACATCAAAAATCTTGGTGGCTCCACTTCTTGAATCCATCCCTGGGTCCTACGGACCAATCCTGCCAAAGGAAATCTCTTGTTCGTGCAACGCCGTATATTAGCTCCTGCGCCATCCGCTATATGAATCAGCGGCGTAAAATACAAACGTCTTAGTTGCATGTTCCTAACAACTTTCCTTATTCGTGACAAGCGTAGGCGAAATATGAAATATAGAAACACATTAACTTAACGTTTTATCAAGCATTGATGCCAGGGATGTAAAGACGAATAGAAGGGTTTGGGCTTTTGTGGTAAGGTAAACGTACTGGTGCTCGACGCGGTCCTAGTACATGTCATCTTGAAACTTAAGTCATTGTCAATAGAGGTGACAGCAAGGTGTCATCTATTGGGCATTAGCATGTCAAGCACTAGTACGTTTACTTTAAATAAAAATACATTTCTTCATGGGCTATATTAATCGGTTAAGTTATAACTTTTTCCTCTGGCTCCATAACAGTAAAAAAAGTTGATTGGTCTATTATAATATACATATATTTGTTGTATATGAGTATGATTATGAAAAAATATATTCAAACTATACTGAGTACATGTCAATTAATACATGAAGACCAGTTACTATAGACACAGAATAAATAATAGTACTAGGTACAGAAGGTTCACTCTCTAACAAAACGCGTCTATTACGACAGATATGACCACTAGGTGGCGCAAGCGCGAGCAGGCGTTCATTCCGTAGCGGACACCAAAATTGGTGTGGGCCGCATGTACTTGTTGCGACGCGACGAAATCGCGGAGTGAGCCACGCTTTCTATAGATAAATATCTAGTAAGGTAGTCGTAGTTACAGTCCTAATGTTTGTGTAAAATTACACACAAGCTATTAATGTTGAAATTACCATCCCTTCAGGTTACGTCGACTATTTTTACATCGTAGTTTGCCTGTCCAAATTACCACGCAATTCAAGTGGCAGGAGTTGACCTTTGGGTTTATTTTGTGACAAACATAAGGTGTTTGGACTAACGTGACAATAGTTTGTACCTTTAATATAGGTCAACGGAAGTTTTTTGTAACACATTACTTATATCTAAGTATTTATATATCACGGGGGATCTCGGAAACAGCTCTAACGATTACGATGAATTTCGCTATATGGGGGTTTTCGGGGGCAAAAAATCAATCTAGCTAGGTCTTATCCCTGGGAAAACGCGCATTTTTGAGTTTATACAAGTTTTGCGAGCAAAGCTCGGTCTCCCATGTACTCGGTTCCATATGAAGAAAAAGTGACTCCACATCATTCACATCTCATCTCAGCTACGCTGGATTACAATCAATGTCTCCTCAAATCTCCACCTTATCGGTGGAGCCAGGCGTGGCTCACTCCGCGATTTCGTCGCTTTGCAATAGGTAGCTACAATTATCACCCGTCCCACGCCAATTTTGGTGGCTAGCCATAAGCCGCGCGTGGCGCTGTCGCCACCTAGCGGTCATATCTTATTTTATTTTATTTTAATTTTATTTTATTTATTAGGCACACAAAACAGATAACATTTAATTACATGGAATAATTCTTTTCAGAGCAGGTTTTTGGTAGGGAATGCCATCCAAAGCATGTATGCACATCATGAAACAAATATTAGAGCGAAAACTACAACTATACTAAGACTACTATACAAACTAACTTAATTACACAATAATACAATTTTAGGCGCAATACATTGAGGGAATTAAAGACATTAATGAAACTTAATGTAATGGTGATCGATGGCAAATAACTTCCATAACCTGTTTCCGAAAGATTGCAAATCTCGAGTTGAATATATCAAAATGGCTATGTTTAGATACCAGGTCGTTGTACAGACGGCACATTCTTACAATAGGGTTGTAAAAGGAAGTATTATTTTTATACACTTGTAGAGCAAAAGTCTTTGGGGCACGGGACCTGAACCGGGGATATCTATCCTAATCGTAACAGACGCGTTTTGTTAGAGAGTGAATCTTCTGTATCTAGTACTATTAATTATTCTGTGATGGAACTTAGGCAGCGTGAGCAAGGCAAATAGTGTAGTAAATAAAGGTAGTGGACCCCGCAGTAATTCCTCATCCAGAAAAAACTTTACAGTATGATAAAGTATCAATAAATAAAAAGTATTGTATAAATATCCAAAGAATAATAGTAATAGTATTTAAGTAAGTACCTAAAGTCTTAAATCGTTAATATCTTTTTACGGAAAAATGTTCCGTTCAAATTTTCGTCTCCACCGGAAATATTGATGTAACGTATTGCAACAATATATGACATAACAATAAAATAAATCCCAGCAGAAATACTAATAACTTATTTGGTAAAAAAAATTTCGGACGGAGGAATTACTCGGTTAAATAAATAAACAGATTTGTATGTTTACGTATACATACCTAACTTAGGAGTGTTTTTAGGGTTCCGTACCTCAAAACGAAAAAAAAGAACCCTTATAGGATCACTCGTGCGTCTGTCTGTCTGTTTGTCACAGCCTATTTTCTCGGAAACTACTGGACCAATTAAGTTGAAATTTGGTACACATATGTAAATTAGTAACCCAAAGATGGATATATTTAAAAATACGTAGGTTCGAAGTTATTTAAGAAAATACAAATAGCCAAAAAATTACCATTCCCCCTGTATCTCCGAAACTACTGGATCTAAAATTTTGAAAAAAATACACAAAATAGTTCTTTACCTATAGATGACAGGAATACCTATTAGAAATGTGCAGTCAAGCGTGAGTCGGAATCATGTACGGAACCCTAGAAACGCGAGTCAGGCTCGCACTTGGCCGGTTTTTTTTGGATATTTATAATGTTAGTTTCGGCTCATACTATACAATAACCAAGCAAAATTTCATCGACTGAGGAATTAATGCATGGGTCTCCATACAACAACTTGCTTCGTTTACTACACTAAAAGGCAAAGTGAACGAGGCAGCGGTGAGCGGTAGCGCGCCGAACCACCTATAATGTGAACACTGCCTTATATAACACAATGTTCGTCGGTAACAAGTTGTAATGTAACTACCTCTAACAAGTAACAACATGTACGAGAAGAGCTCCAATTAGAACTTATCATCGCTAACACCGTAGCTTGAGCGGCTATAGAATAAGGCCCACTTGCACCATTCCACTAACCCGGGGTTAATCGGTTAAACCGTTACCGAAGTGTCAAATTGTACTGGTAACCATAATAACTCCATGGTTTAAACAATTAACCCTGGGTTAGTGAATGGTGCAAGTGGCCCTTAGGGGATTATTTGACTCGAGAAACTGGCAGGAGACGAGCCGAGGTGTTCATGGCTAGGTATACTTTATATGACAAATGATAAGTGCAATTTCTAAGATCATTTAACAAGCCACATGACCCAAATATATTTACATACATACAGATTTACACCCTTATTCATAAACGCGCTACAAGCCTCAATTAGCTAATAATCGTTTGTCTTTATCTGTTATTTTGACATATGTAGGGGAGAGCGGGGTTAAACGTGCCAATTTTCATAAAATACAAATTTGATCTATGAAAACAGTGTGAATAAGGTATGTGGGTTGCGCTATATTAAATAATGATTGTTTGCGTTTCTGAGTAGCGATATTATTTTGAGCATCGTTAAACAGTTTTTTTATGAGATAGGTCGGAACGGAACTACTAACCCCGCTTAGCAATGCACGCACGAGAACTTTCCAAAGTTGCGAAACTTTCCACATGAGAAATTCTCGGTAACTTCTGAGAATGTTCTCGAGAACGAGAATTTATTTATTTATCGTTGTTTATACCATGAATATTCACGATAGTTTAGGTGTAGTCCTTACCCCCAGAAAATTCCGACTTTTGGTCGTCCGCTTCCGGTCAGAAAAATGTATGACGGCCCGGCCAAACGGCCAAACTTAGCTGGGGGGTGCTCGACCAAATGTCATAGAGGGACCCTGGCAGTTTTTGACGCTGCCATTTTTTTTCAATATGGCCGACATTTTTTTTAAACTTTTTTAAATTTGTCCTAGCGCGCTGAAATTTTGGTCACGGAATCTCGGGGTCCCCTAGACACCTATGAAAATTTTTTTTTTGGAAAAATGCTACAATTGTGGGAAAACAGGCCACTTTTATTTTGTATGGCAACTTTTAAACGGTGCGTGATAGGTGGGGGGTGCTCGACCAAATGTCATAGAGGGCCCCGAGACAAAACAATCTGCATTAAAAAAAAATCAAAATGGCCGACTTTTTTTTTAATTTTTTTCAAGTTGGTCCGAGCGCGCTGAGATTTGGCATGGCGGGAGATAGAGGCCTCTAGATTCTAATTAAACAAAAAAAATTTTTTTGATAATATTGTCGAAAGTCGAAATGTTCTCTGATATACAGTGAGAATTTAAGCAACTTATTGGTAAATTTATCACATCAACAAAATAGCTAACTGTAATAGACAATAATATATGCATAAGAACATTTAGTTTTAAGTTATGCCTATTTAAACTTTATTTCAAGTATATTCTCTTGTTTAAACAATAATTTCCATGTTGCAGGAATGTTCTGAGAACATTCTCGAGAACGTTTCCGCTTTTTGGGAATGTTCTGCAATTTGTACATTGCTAACCCGCTATGGGGCGGGTTGTTTCGTTGCTAAAATTTATAACTTATCCGTCAAATATTTAAATCTCAGTTCACACACGCTGCAAGAGTATTTTGCAGTTCGTCGAAATATATGATAATTTGTTGTGTACTATTAACAGATAGTAAAAAAATCCAAAGCAAAAATGTGATTATCCGTGGGGTTCGTTGTGCCCTCGTTTTCGATTTATTTTCCATAACTACTATTCTACTATAATGGAAGCAACGAAAACGGCTCCTGCAACCGCATAGTGGTCTGACTTTTCGCGACAAACATCATACGAATCGCTCCATGGTTTACTTGCGTTCCTATTCCCATCGGATCAACTTACCTCCGGCACGTTTAACCCCGCTCTCCCCTATCTGTAAGAAAGGGATAAATCATAATTTAGCTAAATCAGGCTCGTAAGGTTTTATGAATAAGACGGTGTAGGTATTTTTACACGTAGGATTAGATTGACAAGCAGACCCTAAGCTACTTTAACAAGCCTTAGCAACGCTAGGGGTGATGAGTTTATGATTACCTACCTACATCCCTTGACATTATTACTTTACATAAATATTTCACTCCTTTCAACTTACGTTACGAGCAAGTGTATTGAACAATGTCGTATGTAACACGTGTGCATTGGCAATAAGAAAGCCGATGTGTGTAATAAGTCATTCCACACATCTAATCTCGTGTGTAATGAACTAATGACCAACGTAGCACACATGTATCTAATTCTATCAGGTTCAAACTGCCGTATTCGAACTTCAAGATATTCACAAGAGACGACACGTACTAGATCCATTCTAGATACGTTATAGTTTAGATATCAACTAGTTCTCTTTTGCAGCGCAGTTTGGGCAACCAATGTCACTTTTACGTTAGATAGAGTAAGATATCTATTAGATGTGAATTGGATCTCTATCATCTCTAAGACATATCCCGTGGAAATCGTTCAAGAGTATCTCCAGAATCGCGCAAATGTCAAATTTGACAGGTTAGATCTTAAACATACCGTTATCGTATCTTGGTGATGTCTAAAAGATATCTAATAGATATCTATTTCAAAATCCGAATCGGGTCCAAAGTCTCATTAGGAAGTATAGAATAAACAAACCTTGGCTTAAAGCGATTAAGCATTAGAGTTTAATCCAACGTTGATCCGATCTTGATGAAGTTTTATACTTCAAGTTTAATCACTTTTAGTTAAACCCTTTTGTTCCCCTTTTTCTTTGCGCATTTTAAAGTATCTTCATTGTAGTAGGATAAAACTATTGTTCTTGTTAAAAATGCAGGGGAACGGTTTCATTTCTTGTTATGTTGATTAAATTCAAAGTTTAATGTCCACAGTATTAACTGCATCTCATTTCGACTTCATTCAGGGCTAATTTGGCTTTTGTTGTATTTAAATAAACATTCCATATGTAAGGACTTGCTAATGAAACAACGACATATTGGAAGTGTTATTTATTCGTAAAGCTCTATCTCTCTCTTATTTACTTAAGTGTTTATACATATGTCTATCCTTATTGCTCTAGTGTTGTTATAACCTATCGAATAAGAGTATTATGGTTCGACCTAAACATCGACTTTGCCTTAACTCATACGTCCTCTATCGCCCACGCCTTTAGAATAGGTATTAGGTACTTTATAAGATAATTCGCAATATTCCTGGATTTTAATAAGGGAATAGGGCTGTAGAGGAAAACACCTACTAAGAATAATAAAGGATTCTTGGCATTTTGCCATCGCTACCTACCTAAAATAATTTAATCCATGAAATAAGTCTTCAAGCAGATGGAAACTTGGAGAGAGTTGTGCTAAAGATATATACGTTACGTCACTGGGTCAAACTTTGTCAGTAGAAAGTTAATATGAATGAATACATTCAATAAATCGCATGGGATCGAATCATATGGTATTGGAGGGTTTGAGTATACATTGAGCTCGGTAAAATTAAGATATTAAAAATGAAGAAATTTATAGTTCATTGAATACATATTTATATTACAAAGTAATTTGTAGCATCTAGCAGGTGTAGCTTTCTAGTGCCTGAGGCTGAAATCGAATAAAATAATTTAACTTATTCTATGAAAAATATTTAATAAACTAATATGGACCATCCAAAGTTGCGTTAAATTTCGTCCACACTTAAACGTTCCATTCACACTGCTTTAACGTAACACTAAAAATGCATTTTTTCTTCATTCATTGAAAATCAAGAACAAAATGCATGAATGCAACTCACGTGTATGAAATCTATTAGTGAACGTGTTGCGACGCCAACACTGTTATGTTAATGTGATCCTGTGCGCAATTACACCAGAGGCCCTACCGCGGACCACGTTCGACGTGTTGCCTCCCCGTCACACTTTCGTACGACTTTATAAGTGTGACAGAGTGGCAACACGTCAAACGTGGTTCGCGGTAGGCCCCCAGCTTGATTTATGTTCGTAAAAACACGTTACGCGGTGGGCGCGCCGCACGCCATGATACTGTAATGAGTTTAAATATTTATCGTCGTTTTGCATTCAATTGGGAAAGTTTTGTTCTTTAAAAAGTTTATGCTTAAACGACTTTATTTTCTCAAAAGAAATTGTACATTTCACTTCATGAGAATGAGCATTACAAGTTGTACATACCTTCTACAAAACAAGCAAAAACCAAAAACAATATCAAATTAAATTAAATTAAGACTTTTTTATCACAATAACAAGTAGCAGCTGTAGCAGGTCGATTATAAAAGTCCAGAAACTTACACGTAAGATGCAGAACAAGTTCATTTTGAAGAATAATTAATACAATATCACATACATGTTAAAAACAGAAGAACTTTCGCAACTTTATGGAAACTTTGCTGTAACATAATCGCTCGTAAATCCAACAAAAATTTAATAAATACATAGGTACCTACTTACCGTACTGGTCATAGTATTTGTCATCTTTAGAATTATTCCAATGAGTGACTATTTTGAATCAATAAAATGCAGTCATCAATAAAGGACTAAACAATATATTTTAGGCAGATACTACTTAAGTAGGTAGTTGTTACACATGTTTTGTAAGGCTACAGGAAAGCCAGATTTAGATTATGTTTTCGGTTTGAGCTGGTTTTGATACAACATTGAAAATCACTCTTGCTAATTGGTGCTTGCGAAATGAAGCGTGTTCCAATCACTAAGACGATCGTCAAACTCCTATCAAAACCATAACAAAATGCTAAATTTGCATCGACTTCGAGTTGTTAAAACGTTGAATTTTGAACCAATTTATTCCCTTCATCGTGCATGAAAAGCTTCCAAACAAACCGTCGACAATAACAGCCAATAAAGTGATACAATCTTGTTAAAAACCCGTTTTGAAACCTTGTTCATACCAGTCACGATTTCAATATACAGAAAATGAAGATGTACGGCCAATAGCCAATAGCTAGTTCCCGGCTCTGGCGTTCGCGATATATCACAACTAGCACAATGGGGTCTCTGCAGTAAAATCCTCTAGAGAAACTCGTAAAATATAGACAATTTTTAGGTTGGTATTTTTGTATATGATAATTATCTAATATGACGTTTGTTTTTGTTTTTATTTTGGATATTTTAAAACCTCACTTTCGATAAAAAAAAGTTGAGTCCAGTCTATGCTTTTATGCCTTTTATATACTTAACCGCAAGATTCTGAAAGCGATGTAAACTTCACATAATGGGTATTTGTTAAATCATAAAATAGATGAAAACAAATAATTCATTTCTGAGATGTACCTACATTCAATAATGACTTCGCATTAAATCGCAAGGACAAATGCATTATCTATATTTTCCCTATCTGCTTTATGTATAAGGACATATTTTCCGAACGAAATTCGTGTCTGTTACGCCCTTCTATTCTAGGTAACCTCGTCGAGCGACTGAAAGTACCGAAATACACTATTATTTTGTTTCGAAGCCTGGCAGAGAAAATG
This sequence comes from Cydia fagiglandana, assembly GCF_963556715.1. NCBI lineage: Eukaryota > Metazoa > Arthropoda > Insecta > Lepidoptera > Tortricidae > Cydia > Cydia fagiglandana. The sequence continues at coordinate 14,743,405 of NC_085940.1, forward strand.
GAGAGATTTCGCCGGAGAAGCGTTTGACGTTTTTACATGTTATGTTTGAGTCACATTCTGTATGTTCGCTTTATTTTTATTAACTTAAGAATCCCATTCGTTTCCAGTATTGTAAAAATTACTAAGAAGTAGAATGAAAATGTACTTAAACGTGACGTCATTGCTTTAAAGAATATGTTATCATTGTTAAGATCAATTTGAATGGTCAATTTACGCGTCTTAAAAGCGCGGTGGGCCGAAGGTCCAATGGTGAGCAGCCTCAAGGTGTACGAAAGCCAATCGCCCAGCTTCGCGGAAGTGCGTACTCCGTGTACCTAAGTAAACCCATGTAAACCCATTCGAACTTTAAGATAATTCAGGATACTTATTTAGGCAGTTTTTTTTATAAAATTAAAGCTATATTTCGTTTACTTCACCATAAATACAAATTGTGTATTTATTTCTAGTGCGCAGCCGGGCGTGCGGCATGGCAGGAGGCGGCGGCACTGTCAGTGGGCGGCGGCGGCGCGGGCGCGGGCGGCGCGGCGCGTCGCTGCTCCGTGCTCGGCGACCACCCCGGCGCGCGCCGCGACCAGCGCGGGAAGTGGCACAGGAACAACCGGGTGAGAACACTATACAGCATGTATCAGAACGAAAGGCAAAGAAAGAGACCCATGGCAGAAGGCGGCGGCACTGTCGGTGGGCGGGGGCGACGCGGGCGCGGGCGGCGCGGCGCGTCGCTGCTCCGTGCTCGGCGACCACCCCGGCGCGCCCCGCGACCAGCGCGGCAAGTGGCACAGGAACAACCGGGTGAGAACACTACAGTATGTATCTGAACGGAAGGCAAAGAAAGAGACCTATTAATGTTTAGGTCATAGCGTATGAGATCTCTGTCGTCATTACGACAGGCATAAGCGTAATAAAGAACTTATATGCACACAACAATTACGCTTACGTGACGCTTGGTGCCCAGAACTCTACGCCTCCTCCACGCTTACGCCTAAATACGCCTCGTGTGCTTATAAATACTGTATATATCAGAACGAAAGGCAAAGAAAGAGACCCATTAATGTTTACGTCACACTGAGCAACTTTTACTATGAGACCAACTCCAAAAATGCGGGAAAAAAATTGGATGTTTCATACATTTTTCGTCTGATGTTGAAATTTCCGCGTTTTCGGGGTTGGTCCCATAGTAAAAGTTGCTCAGTGTGACCTAAACATTAATGGGTCTCTTTCTTTGCCTTTCGTTCTGATACATACTGTATTTTTATAAATACAGCTTATGCACACGAGGCGTATTTAGGCCTAAGCGTGGAGGAGGTTTAGAGTTCTGGGCACCAAGCGTCACTTAAGCGTAATTGTTGTGTGCATATAAGTTCTTTATTACGCGTATGCCTGTCGCAATGACGACAGAGATCTCACACGCTACGCTTCGTGTGCGGACTTGTTTGAGATGTAAGTACGTGCTCGTAGCGCTCTCGTTCTACGCGCGTAATACGCCACGCTTACATCTCGTGTACTGAGGGCCTTAGTATTGTAGGAGACTAATCGTTAATGCTGATCTAAATCCTACGAATATATGAACTTACAACGATTTGCGGAAGCCCCGCAAAACTGAAGACTCATTCAGTTATTTACCGTGATCTTGCATAACTAATTCCAAGTTCAAATGGGTTACTAGTGGCTGTTACCGTTGTAAAACGCTACGCTATTTGGTAGGTACCTAATTGATACAGTTGCTATAAAAATTTGGATACAAACGTTGTCAATTAAGCTAAGACTTGCACTGTTGTCGCTTTTAATTCTCTGACCTGCAGGTGTGACAATTACCTATTAGCTAATCCATATGTACCTAAATGTAGCATAGCTATTAGGTGTGCTTAAAGGTGACAGTCCATTTCCAACGACAGCTGCATTAGGTACTGTTCATTTTACTATGGAAATTGACAATGACAGCGACGCATTCTGTACCGGTAGTGCAGCTGCGGTTAGAAATGGAATGTTACCATAAGACGTAAGTTGTAGCTTTTTTTCACAATCCATAACTCCCGCGGGAACAATATTAGGCCTTTGTCCTTCAGTACACCTGCATGAAATAAGGTATTTTTCGAGCGAGTGTAATGAATAACATTGTAACTGCGGGGGTAAGAATATTGTTACTCGAGTCTTTAATTCACTCTCGTGCATTATTCCACATACCCCCCATGTTGCACATTGTACTATTTTACCTAAGGAACTCTACTAAACACAGACAGTCATCATTAGCACAACGTACCATTGTAGGTACTCAATTTAAAATGTCGAATCATTGATAGCCTGAGAACCACTTATTCCCGCGGTCAGGCTACTTTTAGCTCCATCATCAATCTTCCTCTGACGGCCGTCTGAGAGCTCTTGAAAAATCTGATTGGATGCAGAGCACCTAAAGTGCTCAAGTCAAAGGCGAAATCGTGACGTAAAATGGTTGTTTTACCAGTAGGGCCTCCTCCTATTTGTAGAACACATCTCAAACTTAGCCACTAAGGAATGAGTTGGTACGTTTAGGGGGAGGTTGTGTGTGCATACAAATGATACCCAATATATCTCTAACGGGAGTTTTAGTATGGACCGAGAACACAGGTACTTAACTAAAGGGTTTTCTGACAGTAAAATGAGAAAGAAAAATGTATAACATCAGTCAAGTAGGCTTTTAATGCAAGGATTTTAACTTATGCCACGATATTGTTTACTTACGAAACAATATCGTACAAATCGTAAGTATAGCGTTACGTTGGTGATGGAAGGTACCTACGTATTTTATGTTATTTAAAACCATATGTACGAAAGCATTTTTGCCCAAGCTAAAAACGTAGACCTTCGTTTTCGCTCGTTCATTGTATTGAATTAATTATGGTCCGAAAGTTTGTAATAACAGCTTGAAATGCAAATGGAGCCGTGCCTATGATTACAACTGGGACAACTGGCCAGTAAGGCATAGAATAAAATAGATAATGTGGATTCAAGGTTGGAATTTGCATGATTAATGACATTTACTGTTCAATAATAATGGCACCTCGATTCGATATTACCCAGTGCTTTGTTGCGATAGACTATCAAGGTAGCTAGGTGTTACGGCCATTCCCTGTTAATTAAAACCTAACTACTGGTACTTCTGTGCTAAAGGGAGGGAACTAAATTGATATGCTATCTTCGTGCTAATATTCCATAGCTGGCAACTGATAAGAGCATACTAACCCCTCTGAATGCAATAATTATGTATTAGTTACCTACTTTTTCCTTGTAAGTATGGCAGCTAATGCCTATACAGGAAGGCAAGTCTTTATTTACGCTCACTCATATTATGTATGACATCTATATCAGTTTATAATGTATTCTGTGATTTGTGTTTTCAGGTTCGAGACGCATCATATGGCTCGTCATCGGACTCTGACGGCGAGGCCGAGGGAGGCCACGGAGAGCCTTGGGGCGTCGCGCGGTTGCTGTACGCAGGCCTCGGGACGCTCGCTGTCGGCCTCGTCGTCTATTTCGTCGGCACTGGTGACAAGGTTAGTGTCTTCATTTATTTAATCCTCGGTAATATGTCATGTCATAACTCGTCATCCGGCAGTGAGCAGGTATGTGACATCGTGCGCCCGATATGCGTATTTGTCTCATAGATTCTATTCTAGATTAATCTCGGCGCGATTCGGGAAATAGGTAAATTCACTAGATACGAAATAGTAAAGGTATGTGACGTCCCACCGCAAAAGGTACCTTAGCGGACGCAATAATACGAGTATTGGAGAGGCGTTAATTATGCGCCAACCGCCATAAGGTACCTTTTGCCGTGGAACGTCGCATATATTATGTTTACTATTTGATATCTAGTGAATCTCTAATTCATTTCCGGAATCGAGCCGTTCTCTCAAGCTAGTCGATTGGTTTATTAAATATTCTACATCTGTACAACGTACCTAGTATACCTACCTAGCACCCACTAGTTTCAAGCCCAGACAAACGATTTGCAGCCATCATGTAATCCTAATTAAATAAACGCACAATTTTTTATAGGTACATCATTAATATTGGCGATCCTTTGAATATACGTCGTACCTACTCGTAAAAGATGCTTGCCAAGTAAGGCGCATGGCACACTGCATCCGATTCGCACGTCACTCCGATGTTTGAGCGAGACAAATACGACGTGCGAATCGGATGCAGTGTGCTAACCCCCTACAGGCATCCATCCAGGAGGCGAAAAATCTCGGTTCTTTCGTACTAGAGAACTTAGGCAGACAATCGTTCGAAACACAGACTTTTCGTAGCATCTTTCATTTCTATACCTACATTTTTACTTTTCCTTTGGTGTTTGTCGATGTCACTTTGGTTAGGTCACCAGATCAATCTGTATTGTTCTCTAATATTTTGTAAACACAATTCCAGGGGTTCAAAACGCCGGCTCTGCGGCTGGTGGGTCCATCGCTCATCATCGCCGGTCTGGCGTGTTGCCTGTTGCGAATCGCCTTCTGTATATTCGCCAAGCCGTGCTGCCGACGGCGGACCAACTACAAGGAGAGCAGAAGGTACGAGAAGTAAGATCTGCTCAATAACATATGCACAATCTTAAACTGCATTGGCATAGCTAGGCGTGGGCGAAGTGGGCCGTCGCCCACGGCCTCATGCCCAAAGCGGGGCCACGCTCGAGACCCATTCGGGCACCGTGAAAGAAAAGGGCCTCACAGATATGCCCACGTCTAGATTAATTAGTTCATGCCACTGTTAAACTGTTATTGTTGCAACATCCATTGTTGGACAAAGGCTGTCTCCGCCGATAAAAAGTTTCTCTACGACAGTTCGTGCGTTGTCCTCTTTCGACGGACCGGATTGTCTGTTGTTCTTGTCAAATTATATTGTATAGTTGTGAAAGTCACTGAATTGAATCTAGGGCATACCAACATTATATATTAATTGAAGCAAGTAGGTACTTATTAAATCCCTTCCTCCCTTCCAAGCCCGATACCATACAAACTAACATTACATATCTACAGCCTACAACTCTGTTGCGTCACCTGTTCCGGTAATTCGTCAGATTCCCACAGAGCCGTAGAAATACCACACCCCTCGGCCAGAACTCCGCGCTTGCAATGCACACGGCACGCACCGCAAGCAATCCTGAATTCCTGACCCTTGCTGCATTACCCATACCCATGCCGTAGGCTTGGCCTTTAGGTGTTTCAGTTCTAAATAATGGACAGGAACCAATACCTAGGGACTCCGTGGACACTAAAGGAGGCAGTTAGCAACCTGAAGACATTGCTACGTTTCATGGAGGAGCTGGGGTGATTAGAGTAGTGCTACCTCGTTCTCACGCAAAATAGGCACAATGGTTGTCGACTTGCGGAAAATGCCCAGTATAACTAACTAATTCATTTTGACTTATGATTGTAGACTGTCCGGGGGAGAAGGCGAGGAGATGCCGCTGGCGGGCGGCGCGAGCGCGCGGGCGGGCCCGGCGCAGTGCTCGCCCGCGCGTCGGCTGGACGCGTCCTCCTGCGACGTGTCCAGCCTGTCCAGCGGCGAGGAGGACGAGAGGCTGCGCCGGTATCGTACTGCGGCTGCCCCGCCGCCGGTGCCGCACGCGCCGCCCGCGCCGCTCCCGCCGGCCCCTCCCCCCGTCACCGCGCAGCCCGCGCCCCCCTCCCGCCGCCCGCCGCCGCGAAACGTCTCCTTCGCCGGTCCCAACAACGAGGGCGAGCTCGTACTCAGCCCCGCTCAGCTGCGATCCTAGCCCAGCAATAAACGTGACTCTAACGACGTGAAGTGAACTTTCTATTCCATTAAGCTACGAATTGTTGATTATTTGCACGTTTGAATATATTATTGCAAGCTCCTATCTATAATCGTAACTAATTGTAAGTCTGTTTTGCTAGTTTTTATTTGAATAGGTATAGTGTCTGGTTTGATTTGAACATTTTAGCGATATGGTATGAAATACTAACTATACGCCAAACACATTAGGTGCGTATGCAGCACAGCACGCAACGCAACTATGGACGACTGATATATAACTTCACGCATTACAATTAACTGGCGGTGTAAGTACTTACCTATCTCCATGTCAACACAGCGAGGCAACGCCCGTGCCGCATTACGAATCTGGTATGTACGAGTATTACCCTCAGTGTAAGGCCTGAGTGGACGCTCGGAGCGGAGCGTTCGGCGGGGCGTGCAGCGTGGCGTCGGGCTCACAAGTGATTTGAGCAGCGTGCACTAAGGCCGCTCCTATACGTTTGCATTTGCTTAACATGCACGCCGCACGTCCCGCCCCGCTGCACGCTCAACTCGAGCGTCCACTCAGGCCTTACACTTAAGAGACAAACAAAACAAGGCTTGTATTTTAGATAGCGTATAGTGTTTCATGGCATATATCTAAAAAGCTGTAAGTAGTATAAGTTTCGCAGCAGGACTGCTATTCATAATTTTAATGCAGTGTTTGAGGAATTGCTAGACCAATATAATAAACGTGTTCGGTGTAGACAGCTATTAACTTGGGTACAGTAATATTTGAAACATATTTGTCTTACTTTACTTTCTTAATAACATTTAAAGTCTGCGAGATCATCGCAAGAAAAATTTAACTATGCATTTGTAAAAATAAGTAGGTATCAATATATACCGGGTGTGGCCTGTAACACGAGCAAATAATTGAAACATAGATTGGATTCCTCAAACAGTGAAACTTTTGTTCAACAACTTTTAAAAATTATGAAGTATTTAAACTTCCTATTTTTCATATAAAATAAATATTATCGTCAATGGACGCCATCGTCATGCCATGTCATTAGTGATTGACGTTGCTTGTCATGCCTAAACGTAACAAAATTCGCAATACATTGCGTCTTAGAATAAACTTTAAAGTGTATTAAAAATCAAACTACAAGTTATTTTTAAAAGTTGCTGAACAAATGTTGGTCAATATGAGGAGTACAGCCTACATTAAAAATTTTTGCTCATATTACAGGCCACACCCGGTATATTAGATAAATTATTTATATTATGGAAAGTGCAATTCTTTATCATCTTGTATGCTTCTTGTTTTCTCGGAATACCCAACTGGCGTGAAGTGGCGCAGAATAGGGCAGAATGGCGCTCTCTTGTGTCAGAGGCCAAGATCCTCTTTGGGTCACTGAGCCAGTGATGTATCCTTCTTGTATCTAAGTGACATGGTATTGAAAAGTTACTGTACCTTAGTAATTAGATATTTTTTACAATTTTCTCTTGAAATGTACCTATTTCTAAGCATTTATTTGAGTGCTTTAGCAAAAACTAATTGTGCTCGTTCCATCCATCTTGAAACCAGCTAGTGGGCATCTGAATAACGTGTGTTTAAGAGTTGTGGTTTTGGCGAAACTATTTTCAAACAAAATTAATTTACTGGCAGTGATTCCGGGAGGCAAAAATGCATTTATATGTTTAATTAAAAAAAGCGGCCAAGTGCGAGTCCGACTCGCCCATGAAGGGTTCCGTAGCAGCAAGTAACATAATAAAATTGCGGTTTACGATTTATGACATATTAAAAAAAAACTACTTAATAGATCTCGTTCAAACCAATTTTCGGTGGAAGTTTGCATGGTAACCTCAATATCATTTTGGAAGACCTATCCATAGATACCCCACACGTATGGGTTCGATAAAAAAAAATTGAGTTTCAGTTCTAAGTATGGGGAACCCCCAAAATTTTTTGTTTTTTTTTCTATTTTTGTGTGAAAATCTTAATGCGGTTCACAGAATACATCTACTTACCAAGTTTCAACAGAATAGTTCTTATAGTTTCGGAAAAAAGTGGCTGTGACATACACGGACAGACAGACGATGAAAGAAAGAAAGAAAGAAAAGAAATGTTTGATATAATTTTAAGCGTGAAATATTATAATTTACTTGCTGAAACCACAAGTCTTGCTGTTTGAGAGCTAACTAGTAATGTATAACTAAACATAATTGTGTTGAAACTGCCTACTACTAGACGCGAATTTATATTTAAATATAAAAGTCATAAAAATAGATTTATAACTGACAATAATGATTGTTAACTGATGTGTAAAGTGTTACTGCGTATGAGCGTTATTTTACTTTTTTATGTCCTATATAAAATGCGTTGTTGATTTCTAAACATTAAGAAAAAAAACGATAAAAATCAAAAATTATTACATCGAAACGAAATTATTTTATAATTATTAATAATACATAGAGACGTTTCTATAATAAGAACCTATAATTTGTAGTATAACATCACATACTCGTATATCGCGCTATTTTTATTTCACCTGAAACTTAAGTTTAAAAAGCAACAATGCAGCTAATAACAAGATGGCGAAATGTAGTTCAAGCGCCGACTTTAGCTTATATTTTACGATTTATTGTTTACCAGATTTGTTGAGTTATTAATGTCCTTATTATTCATGTTTTAATGTGATTTATAGCATGAAATGAGCAAGCGTTAGTTACATGGCGTAAGAACTACGTATAGACACCAAAAAAGACATTCTTAGCTACATAAATAACTATGTAAATTCGGAATAAAAAAATAAATAGTGAGTGATACATACTGTAAGACAGTAATGTTTTTATGTGTAGGTAGATAAGTATGTGGGTAATTCTAATGATACATAAATATGTGTGTTACGTGCGTTGTATACTGCACAATATAGTAAATACAGTTTATAATATTAAATATACTATATATTTTAGAAATATTTGCACCTTTAGTAGTGAATTATTACAATGTATATCTGCAGATTTTAGCTAGAATATATTTATGAAGACACATTGAATAGGTGTCTACTAACGACAAAATCTCGAGTTTAGTTTCTGTGAAACGAAACAACATAAATATACTTATCGTGGAAGTTTTCGTTCAGTCAATTATACATTCGTAATCAAATTAATGCGTAGTTACTTTGAATCATTTAAATGTAAGAACGGTCAATTACTTAACGATTATTTTTGAGATAAGAGTTGTCTTTGGCTTTGTTCATTTGGCAATAACTAGAGAAATACCTATATTATTTGATATATTTCTTATGATTAACCCCTAGAGCGGCAAAGCAATGATTTAAATTTCCACGACGTGCGGCGCGCAGCCGCGAGGCGGCAAGTTTTCCGTATTAAAGATGGCGTTGTCGGACGGCGTCCATTTAGTATACGGCCCGTTCGAACTTTAAGATACGTCAAATAAATACGACATTTACGAATAGATACGATATTATAACTTTAAGATACGTCAAATATTACGACATTTACGAATAGATACGATATGGATTAGGCACTGGTCCCACCGCGAGATAGTAAGCTATGAGCTATCGGCTATAAACACGAACAAAAGATAAGCACTCCCGTGTAAATAAAAGAGACACGGCGATATTTATAGCTCACCGCTGGGCGAGTAACTATAAATATCGCCGTGTCTCTTTTATTTACACGGGAGTGCTTATCTTTTGTTCGTGTTTATAGCCGATAGCTCATAGCTTACTACCTCGCGGTGGGACCAGTGCCTCAGATATGTTACCGTCAAAAGTGACGTTTTTGTTTGAAGAAACGTCACTTTTGACACTGACATGTATCTAATCCATATCGTATCTACCTAGTCGTAACATTTGACGTATCTTAAAGTTCGAATTGGGCCGATAGTATAATTATTGTTGTCATACCTATATATGAAAGATTAAAGTACTTACGTATGTAGCATTACAAATTATTTATAACAAATTGTTTGTTACTGAATATAAAGTTGTTTACATATTATTATATAAACATTTAATTTAATTGCTGTCTAACATGGAAATTGCTAATCTGTTGACCGTAGCGTGTGTTTGCTACTACCAAACATAAATGTTAGCAATATATTATTTCAGTAGGTTTCCCATATAATCTTATTCTCTCTATTTGTATTTTTAAAATGCTTCTGTGAGAAGATAAGCCAAAATATGTGTACCTTCGAGTATGATTACTGTTTTTTTTTTATTATCAGCACTAAGATCTGAATTGTTAAAACATAGATGTTAAGAAAAAAATGAGCTTGATTTAGAATTACTGGCTTGTGTAACAAAGTGTTGTGTACGAAGTAGATGTTCAATAATAATGTAATGTCAATTCTACAAAGGAGATATCACGATTGTGTATTGTTTTGATACGTGCTTTTCTACGAAGTGCTACGCCGTAGCACGTAGCAAATCTGATATGTAGAGAAATGGTAACGTAAAAATGGTACGCGCGCGCGCCGGTGACTTATTAAGACTTATAATACTGAACAAATATTTTTGGTTTCAGAAAGATAATACATTCGATTCGTTCGTTATTCGAACGTTACAAATTGAACTCAATTCGATCCTTTGTAGAATTAACATTGCCGAAAATCATGATATATCATATCTTTTATTTCACACACACACACGCTTTTCCAAAATTTCTTAATATTTTATAATAATTATAATTTGTATATAAATATTGTTTAAGAGATAACGCACATTGAGCTGGTGACAGGGTTTATTTATTTTGTCTATTGGCAATATCGGCGTGGCAGATGAATTTCCAAAAAAGAAAGATGTTGCATATTAAAAAACTTATAAACCACTGCAAAAAAAGAAATGTATTTTTGCTTGCCAATATTTGTATCCCTACCTATAAGAGTAGTATGGGTTGAGGCCGTCTCAACGATTTTATGAAAATTTGTCTGCCCATTTATTACTTAAAGACCATTTAAAGTACATAAGTAAAATATATAAAAAGTCCTAATTTGGTACAATGTTAGTAGTGTAATACCAAAAACACCAACAATATTCCCTATGTTCAAATAATTATGCTCATAAGTCAGTCGGACAGAGATTAGATAATTTTGCTACATTCGCGTTGTGTACCTACTCTTTTTTATCGAACATCAAAAGTTGGTTATAAATAAGTCATAACCAGAGAGCGCAACTTTGGTGCCGATGACGTCATTATGACGTTAAGTCGCATATAGGATGTTTTTTTAAAACAACGTTGTAACACCTCAATGATTCTTAATAATGATAATATATACCTATATAATTGTTTATTTATAAAAATGCTTGGTAATTTACACAAAAAATAATGTAAACATTAAAAAACGATACGAAACGATCTCCTTCTCATTCAATATGCTTTGTTGTTTTCAAATGTTTCTCTATATTGCTTAATTTTGCTGTTAAATTTTGGTCACATTTTTTCATATTTTACAATCAGAAAAGGAAATTTCTGCAAATACGGCTGCAAAGACTCCATAGCGACTTCAAACAATAATATTTCGGTTATATTTTACTAATAAAAAAATAAGTAAACAGTAATTGGTTGTCATTTCCAACAATCTTATTTTTAACATGACAAAGACAGTTATGTTTTTATACGTGGCCAGTACGTATAAAAACTCTCAACTCAAGTTTCAATATCAGTAAACTAAAGATGCTAATAAGTTGTTATTTGTTTAAGTATCTATAATCTAGATAACAACACTCTGTATTTCGCTTCACGTCATACGTCTGTCATCGGCACCAAAGTTGCGCTCTCTGGTCATAACTTATTATATGTTTCATCGTGTACCGAGTCACAGTCAGTTTATTGAGTAACTGCCCAATTCGAACTTTAAGATACGTCAATTAATAGACATAGAAACGACATGGATTAGATGTGTCAGTGTCAAAAGTGACTTTGTTTGAAGAAACGTCACATTTGACACTGACATATCTAATCCATATCGTTTCTAGAGCTATTAATTGACGTATCTTAAAATTTTAATCGAGCTGCTAGTTCGATACAAGATACTTGTCAATAACAATCACGATCAATATTTTAGAGTATTACACTTTGAGTAGGTACAGCCAGCATAACTATTCGCTTAGCAGCACTCCTGCATACAAAAATGTATGCAGGGTGCTAAGTTAATAGGTTTACTGACTGTCCTTATTACACCTGAGGCCGTCGTTATCTGCCTCTCTATCGTTCTTGACCTGTATATTCGAGGGATAGAAAGGCAGATAAATACATTACGATTTTCGTGGTTCTGTGAGTACGAAAACTCTATAAAACTTGATAATCTCATAACAAATCTAGACTCACTTCAGACTTTAGAAATATTACAATTTGCATGCACCAAAACTTAAGTTCCTTAAAATAAACGATAAATAATTATAAATTCTAATTTATAAGTTTATATTGCAAGTTTATATATGTATATTTAATAATACATATTTAAGTATAAACTAGAGCACTCAGTAAATCTTGTGACAGTATCAGTAAATCTTTGTTTTGGTGCTTCCAATACTAAAATGGACAGCTTATTTCGTGTTTACCAAAAAACGTGTGAACTAGTTTTATTGAAGAGAAATTTTATGGCCTAATCTTATGTAATTATGTGTTTTTATATCATGTCTATAAAATATTTATAAAGGAAACATTATGTAACAGTTCGGGCCACGCCATAGGCGCGGTGTTCACGGCCTAATTCGAACTTTAAGATACTTTAAAAATTTGCTAAAGATACGTTATGGGTCTGATATGTCAGTGTCAAGTGACGTTTTGCAAGCCTAAACGTCACTTTTGACACTGACAAACCCGATCCATGTCGTATTTTTAGCAAATTTTAGACGTAGGTATCTTAAAATTCGAATCAGGCCGATAGTCGGTCATCAGTTGGTATATTCAGTATAATAATATATGTATAGAATGGTACAACACTCAGGAGATATTGTTTAAAGACATAATTTAAAAACGCAAAAGTAATAATTTGAAATGTTAATTGAGTTTCCTATTTAGTTTAAGATGTAAATTAATTGCGATTTGTGCCTGTTGTGCAACAGGTTACTAGATTACCTGTACTGGCTAAGTTCAAGTGAAGATGTGTATACAAATATTATTTTATTGTTAAGGTTTCAAAATAACCATTGAAAATATTATTTATGTCTTAATGACTAACCCATCTATAAAATATCGTTCCCAATAGTTAATCGGCCCAATTCACACTTTAAGATACGTCTAGATACGATATGTCAGTGTCAAAAATGACGTTTTTGTTTGAAGAAACGTCACTTTTCTCATCTAATCCGTATGGTATCTAGTCGAAATATTTGACGTTCTTTAAAGTTGGAATCTGCCGATTATTGTTGAATTAGGTATTTTGAACCCCACTGCTTTATCAAATACAGTGTAAACTATATAGCGACACTCAACCGGACACTTTTTGATGTTATAGAGCATTTTTTGTTAAATAGAGAGAAATTAATATTAAAGTAAACCAACTAGAGCCAAAAATGACGATGTTGTAGGGAGTGAATCATTATATCGAGTGACGTTACATGGAGTTTATACTGTAACTAAATTATACTATACTGATCTTCACTTGATCAAAGTCTAATAATATAAGTTGCGCCGACCAAAATACAAATAAGTTGAGCATAAAACGTGTCGTATATGATAAGTTGAGCATAAAGGATGACTCACGTTAGACCGGGACCGATTTTAGAATTCCGATCGCTCGATTTTGTGTATTTCGCTCAATGATATCTACAGTACCCGGCATTTAAATTCTACTAATAGAATTGAAAACGAATAGTCAATACCACTCGATTCCCAATTTCTATCGCTCGTATTTCAAAAATAAGCATTTCGTCGATTTTCGAGTGACGAAATAGAACGCTCGAAATTCAAAAATCGGCCTCCAGGCCGTGTCCGGGCCGGAGCTTCCGGCGCTTACTTTTCTATGACATGACAGGCTATCACGTGACGCTTTCCATAGAAAACGATGCGCCGGAAGCTCCGGCCCAGACACGGCCCGGTCTAACGTGAGTGATCCTTAACTCATGTCGAATAAGATAAAACATCTCGATAAACCATAACATTAGATATTAATTTATATTGTAAATTGAAGTGTTCTTTTGAAATCATTAATATAGTTATGCATGTATGAAATAACTTCGGTATTTTTAAGCAAATAGATAGGTTAAGTTTTTTACGTGACATTCCTTTTTAATGTGAATTGAGAAATTATGTACACCATACAAGCGCAGTTACCATTTTTTTATACCTATTATCTATTATATGAAGTACAGATGAAGTGCACAATTGTTTTCCATCGTATTTTCACGGAAACGTACGAAAGTGTCTTGCTATTTCAGTAAGGGTAACATTCCATTTCCAACGACAGCTGCACTACTGTCAATTTTACTATGGAAATTGACAATGACAGCGACGCGTTCGTACCGGTAGTGCAGCTGCGGTTAGAAATGGAATGTTACCATTAGTCTCGTTACAAAAAGTACTGAGATTGACTGAAAAAGCATGACCAGTACAAGAAGCTAACGGCTAAGCTTCAGACTTTGGCCCATCGGCGGAAAGTCGCCAGCCTGTCGGTATTCTACAGGTTGCACTTCGGGGAGTGTGCCCAAGAGCTACACGAGCTCATTCCACCGTCCCCATTCTACCATCGGACTTTTAGACGCACGGCCGGTTTCCATCCTTACTTGGTAGATATTCCGCCAATTCGCACTAAGCGCTTTGCTTCTACTTTCCTTATGCGCACTGCCAAGGAATGGAATTCCTTGCCGGCGTCTATATTTCCGTGCTCTTATAACCCGGCAACCTTCAAATCAAGAGTGAACAGGCACCTTCTGGGCGAGCTCGCTCCATCGTAGGCCACGTCTACGCCTCGGCTAGTCTGTGGCCATGAGTAAACCCATGCATAATAAAAAAAAAAAAAAAAAAAAAACATTTCCGAGAAAATACGATGCAATATAATTATGCACTACATCTGTACCTATACGCAACTTTATTCTTGGCTCAGTTGGGACAAAATCAGGTATGAGTAGCCACTTTTTTTTTTTTTTTTTTTGCTGGTTTTACACTCTATAACCAAAACATATTTATTTAAACAACAATAATTAAATTGTGGGCTTTGTTTTAACTTTACGTCAATTTTTTCCATTTAACGCATTTTTAAATAATCGGTTGAGTCAACTCATTAGTACATCGAATATTACTTGTTTCACATAGTACGTTACGTATACTTAGACGCAATAATAAATAAGTGTTCCGTGAACAAAGTTTTGTACGGAACACTAAAAATATGAGAAACAAAATATTAAATGTGATTAATTATAATATTAAATAGCCATTAACGTGCTGTTTTTCGTGAGATTAAAAACTAAAAATGTATAATACTGCCCGATTTGAACTTTAAGCTACGTCAATTAATAGACCTAGAAACGTTATGGATTAGATATGTCAGTGTCAAATGTGACATTTCTTCAAACAAAAACGTCACTTTTGACACTGACATATCTAATCCATATCGTTTCTAGATCTATTAATTGGCATATGTTAAAGTACGAACCGGACCGATAGTCATAGCTCAAGAGGTGAGAGGAGAGTCAAGGGTAAAAGAGCAATGATATGTATGTTGAATTTATTAATTTTTGTAAATAATTGTTTGAGATCATTCCCTGTATGGTTCATAACATTGTTTGTATTTATTTATAGGCATTGGTGCATATCATGTGTATAGAGCAGATGATTAATCAAATAAATTAGAACAAAAATATAGTTGACGTCAAAGTTTCATTTTGTAGGTATATACCTCCTCATCCTTTCCTTATGAACATGAGATCCTAAAGGAGCTCGAATTCAAAAATGTATTAAAATTAAAAAAAAACGGGCTCGCGCACGAAAGGTTTCGGTTATCATTACGCAAATAACGGCAAATAAATCACGTTTGTTCTATGGAAGCCCCACTTAAATATTTACTATAACAACATTTGCTATAACAACTCTTAGGCCCACTTGCACCATTCTACTAACCCGGGGTTAACCGGTTAAACCTGGAGTTGCCATGGTTACCAGTACAATTTGACACTGGGTTAACGGTTTAAACGCTTAACCCCGGGTTAGTGGAATGGTGCAAGTGAGCCTTAATAATAACAATTAGGTACCTACTTATTTGAACGAGGAACGTCAATAAAAGACAATATTAAATGTAACATTCAATATAATCCAGTTTAACTACAATAATCATTTTAGAACATAAAAATACTATTTACAACAATTTATTGCAAGTCTTAAATAAAATCACAACATAAATTTGAAGACGGCCATACTTTTGTTAACCATTTGAGCGCCAAGTCGGCCATAGCCGACAAAGATTACAATACAATATGAACCTTAGTACATTCTAATAAAGGTTACAATCGCGTGTTATATAAAATAGTTGTGGCGGTCAAAAGTTTAAAATTACATATTCAAATTATCCAAAGAGTGGACTACAAATTCACATGTACACACATGTGACGTGTAGTTTTGACACGTTTATATCACGTATACTTAAACATTTTAGTAACAATAAGATAGTCATTATATAAGACATGCACTGGAGAGTTATTCGAACTTTTACATATCTGGAGTAAATTGAATTCAATAAGATTACGATTTAAGGTTTGAGTAGAATATGATTGTTATTTATTTCCCACATACTTTTTTAATATACCTAATGCCAAAACCATACAACATGTGTTTCAATTTATTCCAGTCTTCAATCTGAGGTTGAAAGGAACCATTATCATTTTTTGTTTCGTATAAAGCAATTTATAAAATTCGTTCCTAAATTAAATTCTTAAACTTTAGGTATGATCTATTTTCCAACCTCAATTTAATTATAAAATAACATGTACTACAAAATAGGGTACATCGCCAATTACTAGCCACCCCCCAATTACTGGCCACCTATACTAAAATGAATTCTGTGTATAGGTGAATAGAACTCATTTTTGTAAGAGGCGGCCAGTTATTGAACGAGTGGGTTGTGGATAAATTTCAGTTACTGGCCATTTTCCTTATACTGAAAATGAGTTTTATTTATCTGTAAATAGAATTCATTTTTGGAATAGGTGGCCAGTAATTGAAAAATGGCTAATAATTGGATTTTCGTACCTTATATACTAAAATGAACTTTGTTCACCTATAAATAGAAATCAAATTAAGTGGCCAGTAATTGGGGGGTGGCTAGTAATTGGCGATGTACCCTACATACTGAAAACAAAGTTAATAAGCAATCTGATTTTGGTATAAACTGAAGCGACTCAAGCGTCAATTGATATACTCGCAAAAAGGTGACTGTCCATTTCCAACGACAGCTGCACTACTGTTCATTTTACTATGGAAATTGACAATGACAGCGACGCATTCAGTACCGGTAGTGCAGCTGCGGTTAGAAATGGAATGTTACCAAAACTCTCCTTTTAAATTCCATAAAATAATGTATAAACCAAGACCGGACAGTTTGTTCTATTAACGACTCTAATAACAAGGACTTACGGTGCATTTCAACATGAGAATGACTAATAGACGGATATCTACAAAATACGAGTACAGATTCATGGTAAATATGCCTCTTCCAATCCTATTATAGATTTTGTATAAGTACTTACAGGATATATATTTTGTTTTTAGGCGATGGCATAACTTTTACAATGTGAGCAACCCCGAATATTCCGAGAAAAATTGACTGTTTCATACTTTTTAGGACGATTTAGGGGCTAATTCCATAGTGAAAGTTCTTCAACTTGCAGAATACCTACAGTTGAAAAAACACCTGTATGTAATGTCTACTTATCTCCGTGGATGTCACTAGGTATATAGGAATACATATCAATGTTTTCATCGAAATTCATACCTATATTATCTTATTTATGCATGATGTAGCATCATCATTGTATTTATGATTTACAAGCAACGCAATCCAAAATTAAAAACATGAAAGTTTTTTTTGGACAAAAAAGAAGTGAAATATAAGAATTCATTTCGATATTAAAATGTTACAAGATGTTTTCTTCTCAAATACTGTGAAGCGCGCATGATAAGTTAACATTATTGGGGGTAGATTTTCAAATTTAATTACTTTTTACATAAAATAAGTTCTTTCTACACAACATAGGAGACTTGAATTTGGACGTAACGAGAGATCTATTTACTTTTTATTACAAAAATACATTGATTATGATAATTGATGTTTCTATCTACAATTTTAACTAACTTGACCAGAAAAATGTTGGATTTATGTATTATGAAGCCTAAACGCATCCGTACGTTAAATGTCGGCAAATACTGCATAAAATATTAGCAAATGGGTCGTTCGAAAAAACCTCATTATGGGACATTTTTTTTCAATATTTAATTTTACAAAGTTAAACATATCGAATTACAGCTTTCTAATCCTAGAGACGGACTTGTCAACAACATATTATATCGTAATTGAATGGAAATAATGAGCAGAGCGAAAAGTTGTAGGCTCGGGTTTTTTTTTAGAACGACTCAGTGATACACTGACATTAGGCATTTTCAGATACGAATAGTAAATAGTTAAAAACTGTTTTATAAGATAAATGTGATATAACTATGAGATGGTATATACTACAGAAAAATATATATTATCTCTGGCCAAGCATTAACATACTTAATGTCTATGAGATATTTTATTCTAACATAATTAACGATTTACTGTCAGAATTGGTATATTAATGACATTAGAGAATTTATGCAAAGATGGTGGTGGGGGGAATACAAGCGACGACGCTAACGCACGACGTGGTGAAAATATGAACTTTCGTGGGACGTCATCATCATACTATTTGGCAGCTAACTGTCACATGTCATATAACAATATGTCCCTCACCTCACCCACTAGAGCGGCGCCACAGTTCTGCATCCAGCGAATATATTGTTCATATATCCGAGTCACATATGCTCCGCGCTTCGTTTAAAATTATAAGTAACATACTTTTAAATTCATTAAAACACGCACCATGTTTCCAACAGATCAACAAAAATTTATTACATTAAAACAATCATAAGTACATAGGCAAAGGGTTAGGTAATACATATGTGGGTAGGGTAGAAAAGTGGTTTCAATCGATGTGTGGAAGGGCAGCACCGTCGTCGAACCCAAGCCACCTGGCGGTCGACTTAAAACGGTGGCGTGTGCCTCGGATACACATGCTGGTGGCGCGTATAACGGCGATACTGATCCTACATCTCAGCCAGATTGGTTATAAATATCTATCTACTAACATTCACTGGCATATACTCGTACAATCAGCAGCAGAAGTTGCTAAGCGAGCGTGTTCAAAATTACCTAGACACGTTCTTATTCTCTTAACAATAAAGTCACGGCAAGATCATATTGAACACCTGGCCCGCTTAGCAACTTCTGCTGTTGACTCTTTATTGTCAGATAGCCCTTTGAACCTCGGCATTCAGACAATAGCATTATTTACATAATTTATTTAGCGTTATCTATCCTAGAACATGGATAAAATAAGCACTTCGTCAGGCGTGGCTCACTCCGCGATTTTACGCTTTGCTACAGGTAGCTAAAAGTACATCCATTCCACCCCAATTTTGAATAAGCCATAAGCCGCGCGTGGCGCTGTCGCCACCTAGCGGCCATATCTGTCCTGATCGTAACAGACGCGTTTTGTTAGAGAGTAAGTCTTCTGTACCTAGTACTATTATATATTCTGTGACTTCGTGTTACACACTGAAATCGCGAACTGATACTGCTAATTATTCTTCTTTTTCGCGTTATCCTGGCATTTTGATCTGGCTCATAAGCCTGGGGAGACAACTAATCCCAAGAATTGACTTAGGTACAAGTTTTTACGAAAGCGACTGCCATCTGACCTTCCAACCCAGAGGGGAAACTAGGTATTATTGGGATTAGTTCGGTTTCCTCACGATGTTTTTTTCATCGAAAAGCAACTGGTAAACATCAACACTTTAGATTCTATAGAAGCATCACGTGATCGGTATCACCCGTCATAGAAAACGAAGTGTCGAACGCCAGGGCCCGGACCCAGACCGTTCTAGTGTGAGCCATCCTTCATCTTTCTTCATGCTTGAGTCTAAAAATACCAAGTATAACGACGGACGACTTTTATCATACAATACTCCATTTTTAATAAATATTTTCCATTTTCAAATGTTTCATTTCAGCAACAAATATTATATAGTTTGGTAAGTTTGGTAATTTCCGCCAGTAGAAAAAGGCGGCAAATTGGAGAATGTAGGCGCGAAGGGTCGGTCTTGCATACTAAATTTGAAATTCGCGCCTTTTTCTATTGACAAAACGGTTTGCCAGACTATATTTGCTCACATTAAAAGGCATTAAGTTAGAATTAAATGTAACTTTTACATTAAGTATATCATCACATGTGTAAACGACATAGACTAGGAATCCTCTAGACCGAGCATAGCCGCGCTACCCCTTCTGCCACGCAAACGGAAATTTAATCCATGTTCGAGTCGAAAGTGTCTTTGTGTGACGTCCGTGTCTTTGAACGGACCAATCACGGCACGGGACTTCGCTCACCTCGTCCCGCGCACCCCCGCATTTTTGGCATCATCGGTTGCATGAAATAATTGCTCTAAACTCGGTCTAGAGGATTCCTAGTCTATGGTAGACGATAATGAAGATGTATTGACTTTCAAGCTTCACTCAATTTCGTGGTGTAAGCTCTGAGGTCTCATTATTTTCGCTTCCAACAGGTTTCTATGGGAAACGAACGTGATTTCAACTAAAATTGACATTGATGACATTTCCATTCATATCAAATATCACTTTTACTACACCTGAGGGCCTACCGCGAACCGTTCGAGGTGTTAGATCTCTGTTGCACTACTTGTAAATTCATACATAAGTGTGACAGGGAGGCAACACGTCGAACGTGGTTCGCGGTAGGCCCTCTGCGGTGGCAGCATGGTTGCATTTTTATCGCCTATCACTTTCGCACTTACATACTTGTTAGAACGTGACAGGCATGGCGACAGGTGATAAAAATGCGATCGTGCTACCGCCGTCGGAATCTACTAAAAATCCTTCTCTGAGTATAGTCTGTCCGCTATTCTAAGATCAAATAAACCATATTAAATGTATGGCGAGCTTGATCTTAGAATCGGACAGGCTATACCTCTGAGTGCCAAGCTTGTGGTAAAGTGACAACCCTCGCATAAACTGCAATAGATGTCATATGCGAAAGAAAAAATGTGACCCAGGCCTCCAGTGCTCAGGGCTGGCATCGATACAGCATTTTCCACATTCGAGACGTCAAAACTACTACGCCACCCAGATAACAGTATATGCGATCTTCGAAAGGCTAGGCGCCTTAGATCAAGGGCGTGCAGTAAGTACGTGTTTGAACCTTCTATACGATTTCTTTTCGGCATTGCCGTATAGCGAGGCGAAAGAGATGGTGCTGCCATCTATACAACTAGGAAACAAATCATAATAATTATTTAACCCTTTAAACAGCCTATCGTGGGCGGCGCGGCATTGTGAACCTTATCGGAAAAGCACGAAGGTTGATATTGGGCTGTAACCACAGACAGGACGTCCTCCAAACTGAGCATAGTAGCTCTACTCCCTCTGCCACGCATACTGTAATATTACTCCATTCTCGAGTCGAAAGTGTCCTTGTGTGACGTCCGTGTCTTTGAACGGACCAATCACGGCACGGGACCTCGCTTACCTCGTCCCCCACGCACCCCGTATTTTTGGCAGCATCGGTTTCATGAAATAATTGCTCTAAACTCGGTCTAGAGGATTCCTAGTCTATGGCTGTAACCAAGTCAGTTGAGGTCTTTGGCGATCAGAGGAACAATAAAATGATTTGATCCCTAGTTGAATCCTCGCTAGTTCTAACCATACCTCAGTTTAGGTTAATATCAAATGGTTTCGACGATGCCCTTGCGTTTGGGTCGCGGCTCGCCCGATATGAACGATGTCTCTTCGGAGGAAATCTGTGGTTTCTGGGCTTGAGATGTGCTCGGTTGGGTCTGTGGAGGAAAAAACGATAATAATTACCTACTCTGTGTGACACAAATAACGCAACCACCGCTTTCGGTTGGAAACCGCCGGACGGAAGCCGTGGCCTCGGGCGCCCTGTACACTCTTGGCAGCGGTCCGTCACAAATGAACTACGAGCTGTCGGGTTGAGCTGGAGCGAGGCCAGAGCGGTCGCTGAAGATAGGAAGGCGTGGCGCGAGCTTGTGAAGGCCCTTTGCACCTCTGGGGTGCCTTAGGACAACAACAACTCTGTGTGACATAGGCAAAGTATCTAAGTGTGTCACATTAACCAATCAATTTGGAGCTCTGAGTGTATACCAATATAGGTGTCATTCATACGATGAAAGTTTCGTTCATTCCATTCGTGCCAGCTTTCGTGAATCAACCTGTATAATGATGATGATGAAGCGTGAAGTTTACCTGCATAGTGACGGTAGCGGGGGCGGTAATAGTGGCCGCTACCGCGTTCCTCCTGATGTCTTCAAGAGGTATCTCCTCGGATCGGGAGCGCGGCGAACCGTCGCGGGACGCGTGGCCGCTGCTGCCACGCGATATACTACTGTATGCCAAAACAAATAAGTTTGTTTATGTTTAGTGGATATTAGTATCAACCATTATTGCATGAGTACCGTAAATATTATATTCAATGATCGTATATCTCCGTGACTGGAGTAACAGGCCGCGTAGCCAAGATGCCGATCGCTTACGCTCCGTAGCGATCGAAACGCAACTGTCACTGTCGCACTAATGTGGAAGAGTGATAGAGAGACATAATGCTTTTCGTTGTCGAAGCGATAGCGATTGTAACCTTGGCTAGGCCGGCAGAAACGAAAATATATAAATTCAGATTTTCGAAGCTCGCAGTAGGTTCCCAGGCGTGTCATTTTAACGGAACACAATGCTACAATGTACAGCTGCAAAAGTGCAAAAATGTACAAATTGAATTCATTAATAAAGTAGGTATGCACTTTTCAACTGCCTATATGCGCTACCGAACTAGACATTTGGCTGGGCCAATATTACAGGGTTCTATGTTACATTTTAAAGATAGTTGAAATTCGACTTAAGGTGGTTCTCCTTGCTCGATTTTCATACAAACTTTCTTGGCACCCTAGCTCCTATTATATAGGGTTTCTTCACTTGTATATGTAATGTTTTGGGTAGTATATATATTTCTGTCTTCGCTTAACGTAAAAAATACTAGATTTTGATTAAAATTATTAAGAAAAAAGCCTTTGAATATTGGTAAAATTTTGCCTCATTGCTTGTTTGTGTGAGTGATGCTTATAGTATCGGTGTAATTCTAACATGGCGACTTCATTTGACAAGCAATCATTTTTAATTTGTCAAAGGTGTAACAGATGGCACTTTAAAACCGCAACACAGATTACCTGTGTATTTTGTTTTATTTTCACTCAATAGAGGGAGGTATATTTAATGCACAAAGCATGTTACGAGTATACCTACTCATTTAAGAATCTCCTTTCTGATATAATTTCATTCCCAGATTTAATATAACTTAATAATTATTATGATTATTACACAATAAAATACATTTATATATTTATAGAAAGGTCAGTCCAAACAATCATTCGCGTTACGGTCGTCCACCGAAAACCCTTGTGAATTCTGCTTTCGTTTCGGTAGAAATATAAATGTTCTCTGGAAAAGCCTATATTTATTGTAACAATGATTTTTAAACTAAAATACCTAGCTATATTTTTCTCAAAAATATATAGGTATGTGAAGAAAAATGTCATCTTCTTGTAAATAAACAAGATTCTATAATATCTTCTGCTTGTGCATAACAATAACATTAGTAGATGATATTTTTAGGGTTCCGTACCCAAAGGGTAAAACGGGACCCTATTACTAAGACTTCGCTGTCCGTCCGTCTGTCCGTCTGTCTGTCACCAGGCTGTATCTCACGAACCGTGAGAGCTAGACAGTTGAAATTTTCACAGATGATGTATTTCTGTTGCCGCTATAACAACAAATACTAAAAACAGAATAAAATAAAGATTTAAATGGGGCTCCCATACAACAAACGTGATTTTTGACCAAAGTTAAGCAACGTCGGGAGTGGTCAGTACTTGGATGGGTGACCGTTTTTTTTTTGCTTTTTTTTTGTTTTTTTTTGCATTATGGTACGGAACCCTTCGTGCGCGAGTCCGACTCGCACTTGCCTGGTTTTTTTTCAAAAATGCTGCCTTTCACCCGAGTTAAAACACTCTACTTTTCATTTCGCATACGAGGAAAGTAAAATGCATGTGTTTTTTTAAATACATTTTTATAGTAGGTATTTTTGAGAGTAGGTATTTTCAATTAACAATTTGGCCAAAAGTATTGTTATTTATGGAATGGGGAGTCAAATATCAGAATGGAAATTGTATAACAAATCCATTTATACCCAAATTTCAATTGCTTATTGTAAAAAGAATAATAAAATCGTACTTGGAATTGGAACCTAAACTGCTCTAGTGCAGAAACGTATCATTTCCTGCACACCTTTTACAACAACAATGACCCTCTTTCATATATTCGGTCAAATTGTGCTTTTTGAAAAACTAATTATAGCCAGCCTTTTATGAATGTAGTATGATACCTTAGAGTATGGTGCTTTACGCACTCTAGCGTCCCTTCCCCTCCCCCTGACGCAACCCCCCCTTTTTGCATGAAATATGTCCCGGTTCACAGTTTTTTACATTTTTGAGGAAAGTATACATTTTAGGAAAAAAAGTGTCAATGAAAGAAAGGGGTCATCCATTAATTACGTCACACGTTTAGGGGGAGGGAGGGGGTCAAGAAAATGTGACATATTGTGAAATGGGGGAGGGGGGAGACACAAACTTTGTGACGTCACTTTAACTTCATCAGTAACCGAAAATTTATTTAAATTATTTAGTTCGCTGTACATTTAAATAACAAGTTTTTAAAACGAAAATAGTTTTTAATCGTTTAATTTTCTTTCCTAAGCAGTTTTGGGTTATAAAATTACTAATATTTATATCGTCAAAAATATTTTGATAAAATATTAATAATACTTAGGTACTTAATTAATTCGATTTGGCGATTTCGTAGAAAAAATGTGACGTCACACTAGGGGGGGGAGGGGTTTGCCAAATGTGACCATGTGTGACAAGGGGGGGGGAGGGGTCAAAAAACCTAGAAATTGGTGTGACGTAATTAATGGATGACCCCAAATAATCCTTAATAAATTCTTAATAAAAAAGGTCATATTCATTTTTTTACATGATGCACCATATTCATGTATTAGCTTGTTAAAATTCGAAATAACATAGTTTTTACTTAGGATTCGAAACTCATTAATTATACACGGTGTAACACGAGGAAACCGAATAATTTTGACAGCATATTCCTGATCATATTTAGAGACAAAAAGGTCCTATAAACTTTTTTGAAATGCGGCTAGTTTCAGAGTTAATACCAATTTAAAAAAAAAACAAGTTTCTATTGTTACATAGTTCAAAACGCCTTTTTGATGGCGATGTTGCTACTATGGGATTTAGTCTAAATATCCTTATTGATATGTCAAAAAGTGACAAGTAACACTTTGTTTACGAAAAAAATAACCATTTTAAGTGACAAGTTTACCAATATCATTTAATTTTTATGTACAAATTCATTCATAAAATAAAATAAAAAACCAAACAAAAATTTTTTTTTGGCGAAATTGACCTAAACACATTACATCTTTTCCTTTTTTTGACCTCATGTATACATTTTAGGATAAAAGAGTCAATGAAAGAAATAGTTCCTTATTAAATTCTTAGTAAAAAAGGTTATATTCATTTTATAACACTTATTATACAAGGTGTCCTCAAGAAATGTGAAAGATTTTATTTCTGAGGTCAAAAGAAGGAAAAAATGTATGTATGAGTTTAGGTCAATTTCGCCGAAAACAATTTTTTTTATTATTTTTAGGGTTCCGTACCTCAAAAGGAAAAAACGGAACCCTTATAGGATCACTCGTGCGTCTGTCTGTCCGTCTGTCACAGCCGATTTTCTCCGGAACTACTGGACCAATCAAGTTGAAATCTGATACACATATGTAAGTTTGTAAACAAATGAATTATAAACATGGGGGCCACTTTTGGGGGGTAAACGAAAAAATTCAAAAATAAAAAATTTCAAACTATATCATGTTACATATCAAATGAAAGAGCTTATTGTAAGGATCTCAAATATATATTTTTTATAATTTTCGAATAAACAGTTTAGAAGTTATTCAAGAAAATAGGCAAAAAATTACTATTCCCCCCCCCCTTTATCTCCGAAATTACTAGGTTTAAAATTTTGAAAAAATACATAAAATAGGTCTATACCTATAGATGACAGGAAAACCTATTAGAAATGTACAGTCAAGCGTGAGTCGGACTTAATTACAGTTTTTGATCCGACTCCTACGGATTTTTTAAAGATTTCACTCACGTTTCGCATAAATAATGTTTAGTTTTAAGTTTATAAAATACATACATATGTATGTTAGTCTGTAAGGTATTTGTAATATGGGCCTTGTTCCCTGAATTAAATATCTAAATAAATAAAATAAAAAATACATTGTTAAAAATTGTGTTATATACGGAACCCTTGGAACGCGAGTCCGACTCGCACTTGGCCGCTTTTTTTTAATTTTTTGAATATATATGTATGTACATAAAAAGTAAATGTTATTGGTAAACTTGTCAGTTAACATGGATTTTTACTTTTTTTTCGTAAAACATAGTTTTTGCAACGTGTTACTTAATTGTCACTTTTTGACATATCAATAAGGATATTTAGACTAAATCCCATAGTAACAACATCGCCATCAAAAAGGCGTTTTGAACTATGTAACAATAGAAACTTGTTTTTTTTTTTAAATTGGTATTAACTCTGAAACTAGCCGCATTTCAAAAAAGTTTATAGGACCTTTTTGTCTCTAAATATGATCAGGAATACGCTGTCAAAATTATTCGGTTTCCTCGTGTTACACCGTGTATAATTAATGACTATGAGTTTCGAATCCTAAGTAAAAACTATGTTATTTCGAATTTTAACAAGCTAATACATGAATATGGTGCATCATGTAAAAAAATGAATATGACCTTTTTTATTAAGAATTTATTAAGGATTATTTCTTTCATTGACACTTTTTTCCTAAAATGTATACTTTCCTCAAAAAATGTAAAAAACTGTGAACCGGGGCATATTTCATGCAAAAAGGGGGGGTTACGTCAGAGGGAGGGGAAGGGACGCTAGTGTGCGTAAAGCACCATACCCTAAGGTATCATACTACATTCATAAAAGGCTGGCTATAATTAGTTTGTCTTCCCCATACATTAGAACACAATTTAACCGAAACAATAGCATGAGAAATGAAACGGATATTTCTTGTTTTCTTTGCATTAGCATTTTTCTCTCGATAATTTAATCAATTTGCAACATAAGTAGAAGAATCCTCATATATCCATAAATATCAAAATATAAAAGGACATACATTTTCAGAAGATTTCCCCGTGCGACGTTGCCAAATGGTTTAAAGTACAACATGCTCGCAACGTTTGGATGTCAATAAGTCGACAATGAAAAATTATATTTCAAATCAATTCAAACTTGATATTTTTGACAGTAATGGGTTACTTAAATAAGAAGGCATTTTTCGCCCGGGTCTACTATGGTCAAATGGTCTAGTGGCTTTTAGCTAATGAGTATAAGTCTAACAAGTTGAACAGCATGACAGGGTTCAAACCACGAACAAAGACTCATTTCTTTTTGTATTTATTTATTTATTTTATTTCATCTTTTTGGTAATTTTATATGCCTTATTTTAAAAGTTATTTTAAGTAAATGTGTTGTATTTGATTATTTCATGTAGGTATATCATTTCAATAAAATTTTGGAAACTTTTATTTTATACCTGGTCAAGCAAATCTTGTCAGTAAAAAAAGGCGCGAAATCCAAATGTTCTATGAACGATATCCCTTCTCGCCTACATTTTTCAAATTTGCCGCCTTTTTCTACTGACAAGATCTGCTTGACCAGCTATACTTCGTCGATAGTTGACAAATGTACCTATTCTGCGATCCTAATTAGCCTCATGCATGACTTTTTTTAAATAATTTTAATCAGTATTTATATCCTTTGAAAACCGGAAAATAAAAATACTTTTATAAATCTTCCCATAATATTATTAAAAAATAATTAAAATACTGAAAATATTTTACTCACGTAAGTTTAGTTTCGAAGAATAACATACGCTTAAAATGATTCAAAAGAGAATGCTAAAATTATAAAATGAAAAAAAATTGGCTATGTCGGGGTTTGAACCATGTATCTTAGCTACAATCTGATTTTTTTCAAAATAGAGGCTACGGGTGCCACGAGCACATGACAGTTGATGGTCGAAAACATTAGTTGCTTCTGAATGCCTTGTAATTCTTCATCGTTGCTCAAACAAGAATTTATTATTTAATTTCCAATCTTTTTTCAACAATAAACATTTCATCCGCTGCGCCCTCTAGGTTACTTTACTGTAACATTACGAATCTGCTGACATTTGACACTGACTTTAAGGTGACTTTAAGTACGCAAGTGTGCGTGAATGCAAGAAATTGCAATATTTTGCAGTTGGATTCCGATAATAACGAAATGAGACAATGTTGAGTTGAACATGTCTCGATTTGGATGTAGTATTTTCTATAGTTTTCGGACATATCAACACATCTTATGAAACTTTGTATTTTGGGAGAAATAGTGAAAATCCACAATTCGTGCACAGTGACGCCATCTTTTGGCTGATAATCGCCATCCCATCCCTAGACATCCACCATGTTCAAATTTCAGTTCGATAATAGTGAAACATAGAACCCTGTAATATTGGGCCAGCTATTTGTCGCGTTTCGTTCGCGTTTGTAATTAACCATATTTTAATCAGTCCTATCAATTTCACTATTTTTAATTAAATTTAGTATTATTAACACTCCAATTTATTCTCTCCTGCGTGCATTTTTTATATGTAAAAGGCAACATTAATAATAATACTAACCTTTCTCGGCTTGTAGTCCTTTCGCGGTAAACGACGATGCCGTCTTTGAGCATATGTCCGCTGGGCCTGCGGAGACGACGCTCTATGTCATCGCCGTCCGCACCTATAACATTCAGGTAACTTTTTCACATGGAAATTATAAATTAAAACCAAAGATAACTACGATATCATACTTTTAGCTAATAGCGGCATTTTTTTACGATACAATCTCAATTTTAAAACAAGATACGCTGCGCTGCGTTATATGAAAAACGGCCAGGTGGGCCGCTAGAGGGTATAGTTATTCTAGTCGGTGGTGGAGACTCACTGCCGTGGCGGCGCACGGTGGTGACGCCGGGGCGCGCGAACAGCGGGCGGTGGCGCGGCGCCAGCGAGGGCGCGCCCGCCATGCCGGCCACCTCGAGTAACCGACCGATCTGCTGCATCTTCTTTTGGCGGGACTTGGTTCGGCCCTAGAAAATACTCGTTATTAGGTATTTATGAATATACTCAACATGTCAGTAGAAAAAGACACGAAATTCAAATTTTCTATGGGACTTTAAGTGCGAGGAAGCGCTCTAGCGCCCACTCGAAGCTTGTGGATAGTGAGGTGCAAACAACGGGGGTCCTCTTTATCTTTTGCTTACCATAGTGAACCTGTTTGGCCGCCATACTTAGTATATGGTTATATAGGTTATAGGTTTTCGCGGGCTTGGTTTCC
This sequence comes from Cydia fagiglandana, assembly GCF_963556715.1. Taxonomy (NCBI): domain Eukaryota; kingdom Metazoa; phylum Arthropoda; class Insecta; order Lepidoptera; family Tortricidae; genus Cydia; species Cydia fagiglandana. Next base: position 14,773,009 of record NC_085940.1, read on the forward strand.
GCATCTCGTCGTCATATTATTGTGCCTATTTTGCGTGATCGGTTGGCGGCACTATTCTTGCCAACCCAACTCTACCTTGACGTTGCCGACGACTTCTGGGAGAGACCCCGGTGAGCCGAGGTGTTGTGCCCGGTATACTACTACTTCGTATATGGTCGTCGAACTGAAACTTGGTTCGCAGCAACACGGTGCGGGGAAGCGCTCCGCTGGCGCTCACTCGCGGTTTGTGTATGGTGAGGTGAAGGCAACGGGGATCCTCTTTGTCTTTTGCTTACCTTGGTGAGCCTCTGTTTAGCCGCCATACTTCGTATATGGTCGTCAAACTTAAACTTGGCTCGCAGCAATACAGTGCGAGGTAGCGCTCCGCTGGCGCCCACTCGCGGTTTGTGTATGGTGAGGTGCAGGCAACGGGGGTCTTCTTTGTCGCCTTGTATCTGAAACGTTACGGCAGTTAAGTACGCAACGTATGTAACAAAACAGCAAGAGCTGTCAAAATTTAAAATAACACATTCATTGCCACCCAGCCAAACAAGATATCCCCGCCAGGCCACAATTTCGTCATATAAAGCAGTAGTACCACGATCTCAACGATCGGGTCGTCCGGCCTGGGAAATAAATCGTAAAATACCCGATAGTCGGGTTTTCGGCACTGAATGTGTTAAGCAAATCAGGCCACGGAATTGCTCAAAATCTGTGCAATGTTCATGCTCGAAAGCATCTTATCCGTTAGATTAACCGCCTTATTCATAAACGCGCTACAAGCCTCAATTAGCTAATAATCGTGTCTTTATCCGTCATTTTGACATATGTATTTGTAAGAAAGAGATAAAACATAATTTATATAAATTAGGCCCGTAAAGTCTTATGAATAAGGGGGTAAATAGGACTCGGACTGTGTATCGGTCAGCCAACCAAAATGGCTCTCGTTAAAGAGTGAAACATGTCGAGCCTTAAGCGGTACTCAAAGCCGTCGAATTTATAAGCATAACATAACATTATACTGTTTGAAGCGAAAGTGGTTAAGCGGATCAGATGTTCTAAAATATTCTAAATGATCCTTACACATCCAATTATTTAAGGTTTAAGCACACAATTATTGTGTACTTAACCCTTTTCCAGGCCGCGCCAATCTAGACGGTTTTCTTTAAAATCTGCATATATTTCAATTAGTTATGTTTTGGTGATTCATTTGACTACGTGTAACATATTACGAAAGTCCAATTTGATTTGCACCTTAAATCTGAAGTCTAAGGTTGAAATTCTGTTGACACATATGTGGTCAATAAATCGTACTATGCCTGGAACTGGGTTAAATTAGCTATCAATACGGTATACGCGAGACACTGAGGCAAGACAGCATCTGAACTTGCCACTTAATTATGTACTTACTTCTAAGTCCTGTAAGCTGCCAACTAACTTAGCAACCCCCCAGCCCAGGCGCTGCTTGTCTGGCTCCACCAATATAATCTGTATGTTGTCCACGGCCAGGAACCTGTGGTGCCACGTCCCGTCCTTTTGGATTATATCACAGGATATCAGGTCGGAGTCATCTGCAAGGAGAAAAAATATTATATGCAGTGCAATAAAAAAACCGGGCAAGTGCGAATCGGACTCGCGCACGAAGGGTTCCGTACCATAATGCAACAAAGGCAAAAAAAAAAACGGTCACCCATCCAAGTACTGACCCCGCCCGACGTTGCTTAACTTCGGTCAAAAATCTCGTTTGTTGTATGGGAGCCCCACTTAAATCTTTATTTTATTCTGTTTTTAGTAATTGTTGTTATAGCGGCAACAGAAATACATCATCTGTGAAAATTTCAACTGTCTAGCTATCACGGTTCGTGAGATACAGCCTGGTGACAGACGGACGGACGGACGGACGGACGAACGGACAGCGAAGTCTTAGTAATAGGGTCCCGTTTTACCCTTTGGGTACGGAACCCTAAAAAGATTCCAAAGAATAAGGAGTATTACTGCAATGTTCTGCCGCCAGAGTGCAGCACTAGTTTAGTACATATACCATAGAGTAACTTATTACATACTAGGCCTTTAACAGTTTTTTGACAAGTTTTCACTATGACATTGATGCACCAAGCCGGTTTGTTTACAGGTGACCTACCGTGAAACGCGAAAATCTAAATTTCTTTATCTGCCTCTCTATCGACGAATAAGCAAGAGTGATAGAGAGGAAGAAACCGAACATTCTATTGTCGTGTTTCACAGTAGGCCGTGACGCATGATGTGTCATTGATGACGTCAATAAGGTTTGTTTACTGTATGTGCTTGTGGTGCCACCTACGCAGAACTTTGCCTAATATTCCCTACTGTAAAAGCAACCTATTGATCTACGTATTTAGGTCCAAGACTTCTCCCAACTTGTTCGAAAAGAGCGCGGTCGGCCAAAGTGTCATTATCTCTGTCAGGTAAACATCTTGTACACAAAGCAGGTACACTGTAAAAGGGACCTTATGATGTACGTACTTAGGTCCAAGACGTCTCCAACTTGCACGAAAGGAGCGGGGTTGGCCAATGGCAGTTGGGTTTCTGGTTTGCCGGTCAGCTTCAAGTACAGGTCTCGTATGAGGAAGAATGTGCGAATGGCGCGTCTGGCGCGTTCCATCTGTTGATAAAATATTTTATTAGTAATCAAATGAATGGTTAGAACAAGAGAAACAAAGTCAATTTGTAATAATATTGTTGCTATAGCGGCAATAGAAATAGGTACAGTCACATAATAAATAATAGTACTAGGCACAGAAGGTTAACTCTCTAACAAAACACGTCTATTACGACATATATGACCCTAGGTGGTGCAAGCGCGAGCAGGTGTCCGTTCCATAGCGGCGCGCGGCAACTACTATGGCTAGGCACCAAAATTAGTGTGGGCCGCATGTACTTGTAGCGACGCGACGACATCGCGGAGTGAGTCACGCCTGGTACAGCATTAACGTTACTAGTTTAATTGCCCATTAAACGTGTGAACATGGTACATTCTGTGATCAACTATGACAATTCTTAAGATACAGTCTGCTGACAGATGTACACGTACAGTGTGCTCTGACAGAATACATACTATAACGTATGGCAATAGAGGTGTGTTCACATATTTGTTAGCACCTTGACCGCTCCGATATATCTGAAGAAGACCGTACAGAGGTTTAGTACTCTCTCTCTCTTCCTTCCTTGCCGTATCCGGTAAGGGCGACTCCATCAACAATTCTTATCCGGATTATGAAATGCCCTAATGCGGCTCGCAAAACCAAACTTTGTCTTGAAGATCCGGTCACACGATGCGCAATGGAGTTGTCCAGTCGAGTTGCGGGTGTATGTGTAAGAGGGCTTAGGTCGCGTCTTGCGGATATGACGCTTAGCATCTAGGTCTTCCAGGCGCTGCTGCTCAAATTGATTTACTTTCTTATGAACACTAGAACGCCATTCCGACGTTACGGAACCCTAAAAACTTAAATAAAATGGTTACCTCTCCGCTCGGTAGTCGCTTGGCGAACGCGATGCCCGACATGGGTGTGCGAGTAGGCGGAAGGAGGATAGCCGCGTCCATGCAGAGCCACTCTACGTTCAGCGGTCGCTTGCTCATCTCACAATACCTGTGACAAAATATAAATGCTTACCTCTCCGCTCGGTAGTCGCTTGGCGAATGCGATGCCCGACATGGGTGTGCGAGTAGGCGGCAGGAGGATAGCCGCGTCCATGCAGAGCCACTCTACGTTTAATGGTCGCTTGCTCATCTCGCAATACCTGTGACAAAATCATTTTGAAAACAGGTACATTTCACATACTTAGCTAAAAATATGTGTTTAGCAAAAATTTCATTTTTGGTACAAGTATTTGTGGCTGACTGTACTTTTCTTACCACATGCAGCCAACACTCATCGAGACAATTCTAAAAACCTCAAACATAGGTTGCTTTTATTAATCACAGGGTTCCTATCTTCCTATGGCCACCTCCTGTCTCCATCATCAGATCAGTTCGATGGTACCATAACATTGCATTGTTACCCGAATGACATTACGCAAAATTTCAATTCAATCGGCAATCGGGAAGTTGATCAAATTTAACATGCAAGATTTGACCCGTACAAACATACACGGGTAGGTATCATATATTTTTGAGCACTTCGGTCCAATCCGATATATCTAAGGGCGACTGTACATTTCAAGTAAATTCTCTCTTTGGTCGGTCCCTCATGTCTGGGGATCGTGGTCAGTACCAGGCTTGCACCTGAAGCTAATGATCTGCCTCCACCGGTTTCTGTCCAACGCGTCTCTGACGACCGTGTAGAAAGCAGAGGATGACGAGTCTAACTTGATCGGTCAATCTTATTGGTGAACGACCGCGTGATCTTCTGCCTTCTATGTTTCCAATTACAATCGGTTTTTTCCAAACTTTCGTCGCCTCTGCGCGCAAGTAAATAAAAGCTTGTAAAACGAAGTCTTACTCGTCTTCGAACATGTCCAGAAAGATGTCGTCGCACTTGTAGAAGTTCCTGGCGAGCGCGGCGGCGCGCGCGCGCAGGCCGTCGGCGGCGGCCACGTGCCGCGCGCCCGGCGCGCCGCCCGCGCCCAGCATCGCGATGCCGACCAGCGTCACGCTCAGCTCCAGTGTCACTAGCCGGACTTTCGAAGCTGGAACAAGTATCTCATTTTATTTTTCACATCAGCAGCTCGAACAAAGGTACTTTGCTTCTTAAAAACAGTGAGCAAAGTGCGATTTTGCTCACTGAGTGAGACAAAATGACATTCAAGTGAGCTTTATAGTCAAATGTCATTTCAACATGCGGGTTCTAATACAAATTCGTAATACTTGGGTTCTATTATCTCTGTCCCTTTCACACTGTTAGCAAAAAGAAACAGACAAAAAAAGTTAAGTTACATAATAATTGTAGCTCTATAGGTGGGAACGAAAGGTCCGATCGATGTGTCTTGTCTGACCTATGGTTGTCGCCTTAGCCGAAGCCAGTCGCCCAATGTCGTGGCCAGGCCGTAAGTTCTACACATGTGTACATATTTTTACTCAAAATCACGAGTTCCTGAAATCTAAATAGATAAAGAAGTCTCCCAAGATTTTCTTTACCATTCCGTTACCATTTTTCATAGTCGTATGGTTTTGGGACACTTTTTTTGTCTTATTAGGAAGATTCTGAATAGAAATAACATAAACAGCACATTAAGTAGCATTTATAGCTCGGCACGGCCCGTTTGGACGGAGCTAGTGGATGCGCCGCCATCTTATAAAAACGGTTACCTGTGAATTTAACTCTTATATCTTAGACATAAGGTGTATAATGTAACTTACTAGGTTTACACTGTTTACAGCTCTGTGCGACGATAGCCGTGAGCTTGGATATGAGCAGGGCGTTGTAGCTCTGCACTGGACGTTTCGACGGAGTGGAGGTGGCGCCATCTTGTGAACTTTCTACTGTTCTTTCATTACCGTCTCGTTTCAATTTAATTCTTATTCCTTAGACATAAGGTCTATAATGTAACTTACTAGGTTTACAGCTCTGTGCGACGATAGCCGTGAGCTTGGATATGAGCAGGGCGTTGTAGCTCTGCACTGGACGTTTGGACGGAGTGGAAGTGGCGCCATCTTGTGAACTTTCTACTGTTCTTTCATCACCGTATCGTTTCAATTTAATTCTTATTCCTTAGACATAAGGTCTATAATGTAACTTACTAGGTTTACAGCTCTGTGCGACAATAGCCGTGAGCTTGGATATGAGCAGGGCGTTGTAGCTCTGCACTGGACGTTTGGACGGAGTGGAAGTGGCGCCATCTTGTGAACTTTCTACAGATTGTTCGCTTGAAGTTGTCGTTGTATTTGAATTTTCGTTCTGCTCTGGGCATAGTAGCGTGTCAAGGAGTTCCGTGTTTACGCCTGAAATATAATTAATCCATTTAGACCTAAGTTTATTTTTGAATGACATTTAACTAAAATTCTCGTGTTTTACATGCTGTTTCAGCCTCATATTTACAAGAAAATTACTAAGTAATTTCAGAAAATGGAAACTTGTGACTTTGGAAAAAACTAGGCAAACATTCCATACTGAGATAGAATTATAAATTATAATGAATTGAATTCAATGGCACTTCTTACCAACTGAAAATCCAGGCAGACAAGTGAGCAGAGAGAAAACATATTCATTAATGGAAAATCTACAGTAAAAACATTTAAATTAACAAGGTAAGAAAAGATGTTTAAGTATAAAGCTTTTACAATACCTTTATTATTTATCAACGCAAACAGCAAACATAGCGCGAATAGCGCCTTATAGTCATTCTCACTACAGTCCAAAGAATCCAGAATCGTCTTCAAAAACGGCCTTGTTTCAATCTCTCTATTCTCTCTAATAAGTATATTTTCCATCGACGTCGACGGTAACGCAGGAGAGCTAGGAGGAACACCGAGCAGCTTTTGTTTTTCCTCATCAGTTATATTATTCAGTTCAGGGCCGGATTTTGAAGAGCTTGACTCAATACCAGAATCTGGCAAAGGCGAATCAGGCATATTCTTCTTAGCTAAAATCATAGCACCGGAAGACTTTGAAGCTATCTGCGTGACCAGATCTTCGGTTGAGTCGTGGGCGACGCTGGAAGATTCACTTATATGCGAAGTGGACGGTAACGAAGTGGACACCAACTCGGGATCTAAATCACAACTAGACTGATCCGTGTCATAACCAAACAGTTTAGGACCACCGTATTCTGGCGTCGTATAATCCCTCTCCTGTCCTGAACTTTCCAAAGCCTTCTCCAAACTTAGTTGCGGCTTTGAAAACTCTAGCTTGACGCTCGATTTAGCATTACTGATATACATTTCTAATATCTTAGTAGCACCATCTTCGAATACTGATAAATCTGATTGTAGTATTATCCATGCTAGTGCGTGTACTATCGGGCCGTGTGTGATTATTAAAAACACTTGTGACAGTAGAAATAGTGATACTACACAGGACACAGATGGTTTTATTTCATCGTCCGATTCCATTATCTGTCTAGTAAAAGACATTCTAGACGGCGACATATCTGTGGTTTTACCTTTAAGGATAGCCTCTAAATTTCTTGTTATAACTTCTATAGTTTGCAAGTTATCTCTGTTGTATGGTGACGAATTTTGACGGGAGATCGGTCGTCTTACAGAGTCAGATGTTAAAGAGTATATGTATAGAGGCACAAGAAGTTTATGTAAGAGGTGTTCAGTCAACACATCGTTGAGATCAGGAATGTTGAGACAGAGTATGTCGTTGATGTAGTGTAAGTGGTCTAAATGCTCGGCGACTAAATCGTCCAGTTTCTGTTGGGACTGATGGCTGGAATGTGAACAATAAGTTTAAAATACGAAATAATTATATAATTGTAGGTCTATTCAAAGGTACGCCTGACTAAAAATATTGTAAATGTGCAACTAGAGAAAGGTATCAGAAAGACTGCTAAATTCAATACGGTGTTTCTTGGAACCAAAGAGGTACTGATTGTAGAAAAGATAAGAAAAATTCGAGCTGCTTTGAATTCAACAACTAATAACAATACAGTTACCACAAAACATCACGGTCAAATAAGTGTCAAACTTGAAGTCACAATAATTTCTGACGTTATTCATATCGTTTGTCAAGTATAACAAACCGTTGATAATAATGATAATGGCATTTTTAGGCTTTTAAGTAGATGTACCTAATCATTTCATTAGCAAGATCTCCGTTCGTAACGACAACGACTAAACTAAACATCAACAATAGTCGAGAGAATTTGTATTTTACTAGTATTTACCCTGTGATAGTTTAGAAATCTTATTTACCGCATATGTAGCTCATTGAAAAATGAATCTTATCAGCGACAAGTTAAAGTGCACTATCGTTTGTCAATATTTCCAGCCAGGCCGCAGATTAGGGTAGGTACTTACTCCGAGTCGTTTCGCACGCACGCGTCCAGTTCTAGTATGTGTTTGCCGATAAACCAAACTAGGTTACTAAAGTATGGCGCCGCAGTTCTACAAATATACAATATAACTTTAATATTAAATTAACGATTACAACTATTAAACTTAAACGAGGAATTCATTAGATGTAGTTAAGCGAAATAAATGCAAAGAATTTAAGTACCACTGTTACGATGTGTGAGTTCTTGAGAGATATGATTTTTTTAAATATTTTTAGTGGGTTGGATTCCATAAGAATATATGTATGTTTCTCATAAAACACAAAAAAAGAACATACAAGTTAAAAGGATTTACGGAGATTTACATTTTATAAACGCCTTTGACCTGTATCAAAGAGAATTTGAAATGAAATAGAGGTGTATTGTCAAAGTAAATTATGTAGCCATCATTCGACAGAAGATTAAAACTTTTAGAATGATGATGCTTTTGATCCTTATTCTTTCACTGAATGTGTTAAATCTGTCTATATCAAAAAGTAACGCCATCTACTCGAGACTAGGCCAAAGGTATGGTGCAATCTTTTCGAGCGATGGCGCCATACCTTTGGCCTACTTTCGAGTAGATGGCTTCAATGGTAAAAAAGTGATTGTATATGTATAATAATTACCTATCTCTAATAAATCGGAGCATGCTCGCATCTTGTACCCTGTACACGTTTAGTGTCAGTGTCCTCACGGCGATCCTCACCATAGATTCTGAGTGGTTGAAGAATTTGATCGCCTCCGTGTACAGAGGGAAGTCTTTCGTGTGCTGTAAACATTTTTAAATATTTAGATCATGTCTTTAAATATCTAAACACGCTCTATTCAATCAATATTACGGAAGACATAATACCTACTTTGTATGTAAGTTAAAATTACAACAAAACAAAAAGTCGATGACGTCAGAAAAGGATAGTCAGTCAGATATGTCAGTAATAGGAAAATCTTAGGGTCTATGTTGTCTGATAAACTCAAGAAAAAATTCCACCGTGAAATATTTAACACTATAGTAATAAAATTGCGCCCAAGTGATTTCTAATATATTTATTGTATGCTGTGACATCATTCGCTTGCTCTAAAAACATAAGTAGTCATAGGCCTTTCATAATTCATAAAACATGTAATTTCAATTTCTGTTTTTAGGTAGCTAAATCAGACTGATGTATGTACCTCCCTACCTTAAATGTAACTTTAACTTGTTGTTATCTTAGTTGTTGTGTTATTGAAATAAAGAAATTTATTATTATTATTTGTATGTCTTTTCCATATCTCGGGACCATGGGCCCCGGACCTTTAGGAGGCGTACGTGGGGCCGAAGCCAACAGCGCAGAGGCCCTTTAAGACACTTTAATATAAAAAGGATACACGTGGCGGATACCATCCCCGAACGCACAAAGTGATACATCCGGAGATGGTCCCCGCCAATTATTATTATTATTTCAATAAATTTTCCACTCACATCATTAAAGTTCAAAAACAAAAGATAAAATTCTACCAATAACCAGTTTTCTTGAAACTGTTTAAAAAAAGAACATAAATTTACCATGTTTCTTGGCGTTTACGGGTTATCTAGTAGATAACCGTGCATACATCATGACTTTGAGGATCACACGCTTGTAAAATTGCTTGTGACTCAATTTGCCTCAGAAATTTTAGGCACCGGCACACCAACACCTGTGGCCTATTTTATAAAGCTACAAGTTACAATTTACAAGCGGAAGTCTCTTTCTAACCCTATGTGTTAGAACGAGACTTCCGCTTGTAAATTGTAACTTGTAGCTTTATAAAATAGGCAACTGGACGTCTCCACCATTAGTGGTAATCCCACTAGTGGGATCCAACAAATTGGTTTGAAAAGCAGAAAAAAGTATTTTTAAATACTCACCTCATTATAGAAGAAGTGTATTGTGTGGCTGTTCAGTTTGAAGCTGAGGGTCTTGAGGAACGAGATGTAGTATGCCATCACCTCCTCGTCGGAAAAGTCGAACTTATGCACTATTATCGAGTTCACGTGGTTATTGCTCAGCAAGTAATCTGTAAATACCAACTGATGTACAGAGGGAAATGTGATTAGATATAGCAGGGGGAATCCAGAAAAGTTTCTTGTATGTGACGCTATATTTTCAACACTTCTAATAAAGTTAAGTCGATATTTATAACGTTTGATAACTTAGTTTTAAATTCAACGGTGTATAATACAGATTTTTACAGGTTATTAAGGTAGCTGGCAATGTAGACCTTTTTGTTGAATGCCCTAACAAGATGTGATAGGTATCAAGATTTCTTGCTTAAAGCTTACTTACTTACTGTCCATGTTTATATTGTTTATGTTACTCTCCACGCAAAAGTAAGGTTAAAAGTCAAAAGATTGCTAAAATTGTTTAAGCTATTTTTCTTATTTTATTAGTTATATTTTTAAACTTGTTTTCTACAAAATATTTGTTATTGTTATTACATTGAAATGGAGAGATAGTAATATAGTCATAAAAAGTAATTTATATCTCATTATGTCTCATACTTCATCAAATGTAATATATTGTCAATTTATTAAAGAAACAAGTTGTTACAATGTACCTGCTAATTATTTATACGCTTTAAGATTACATATTATGTTTAATGAATCATAATGGCACTGGCTACTACATATAATTAATAAAAGTAGATTTATATGTCATTAACACAATTCATTATACTTATGTTAAGTACCTATAAAGAATTTAATGTAAAGATAGGTGTATTTTTTAACAACAAGTTGTTAAGTTAAACCATACATACATACATACATCCATTTCATACATACATTTGTAATTATTGGCAGCTATATGGTATAGGTAAGTAAAGTATTATGATTAATTTTACAAAGATAAAGATTATAATCGAAATTTCTCATAATCCCAATACCAAATAAAGGAAGAGATAATGACATACATATATGACATGATAATATGAGTCATAAAGTGTAATAGATTTTTCTCCAGATGATAAGAAAGAAATCCACTGCCGAAAATCCAGATTCGGCGTGGCCAAATGGTTCAGTATTATGGCTACCGGTCTGGCCCAGTTGGTAGTGACCCTGCCTGTGAAGCCAACGGTCCTGGGTTCGAATCCCGGTAAGGGCATTTATTTGTGTAATGAACACAAATATTTGTTCCTCAGTCATGGGTGTTTTCTATTTATATAAGTATGTATATCATCGCCTAGCAGCCACAGCAAGCTTTGCTTGGTTTGGGGCTAGGTTGATCTGTGTTAGATGTCCCCAGATATTTATTTAATTTTATTTAGGTATTTATTTATTTGGGCCAAAACCAAACCTTTTGAAAAACTGTGATTTTTGTGCAGAAACCTGCTGAAAGTAATAACCAATGTCCACCCTACGGTTAAGTAACTTTACGAGTATACACTTACACAGTGATGTTTCATTCCGTATGTTTTCAAACAGTATGTTTAACGTCTGAAGTAGTTGTACACATACATATGAGGAGCCTCCGCATTTCTGTCTCATTATCTTGAGGAAGTAAGAGAGCATGTTCTTTTCTAAGAAAAAGCTGAAATGACAAATACATTGATACCTCTGTAAATGGGTTTCATAGCTATGTGACCACACAATATCTCTGATTCCTCCATTTTGCCTTAATAGGAGGCAAACTTGTTGTTCAATTCCTCATGCAAATATTGATACCTAAGTAAGCAAAAGACTCAAATTTTAACTATGAGCATAGCAAGTGTTTTGAAAAGTGGAATCTGGGGCATTGTGAGGGCTCATTGCACAAGGCTTAAACAACATTTGCTACATAGTGAAAAACAAAAATTTCCCCAAGTTAATTAGGAAAATAATAATTGTAGAACACAAAATCAAAGCCAAATGATTGGTTTGATATATTTTTAATATAGACCAGTCAACATGCGGTATCATCTCAAGTAGGGAATGCAATACCGGGATACCAGGATCCCGAAATACCGGGATCCCGCATGCAATTTGCGGGATTAATCCCGCTCGTAAATTAAGCGGGATCCCGCGGGATTTGCGGGATCGAAGAGCGACATGGTTCTTACGTGTTACTACAAGGAACACAGGCTCGGGCACGTGCCTACTGGCGAAAATTCTTCACGGAACCTAAATGCATCTATGGAGGAAAGGGGTAATGACACGGAAGAGCGTTTTGCCCGAATTTGTCTATTCATTTCATCACACTTGCTCGTAAAAGGTGTTATTTTACGTAGGCGTCGCGGTCCGTAAATCTTAAATTTGTACCCAGGGAATATTGTTACGGAGGTACGTCCGAAATTAGGCAGATTTTTTATTGTTTTCCCTCTTTTTCCCTCACAGGTGTGATGAAAAACATTGTGTGTGCCACGAGTGATACAGGACTTACGAAATCGCGTTAATTAAGCCTTTACATACGTTCTTAAATTTTTGATTACTGTCATTATACCGTATTCTTTTAATACAAAATGTACTATTTCTAATTTTAGTTTACTTTTTGTTTTCAACCTTCAAATTTAATACTAATTCGTAAAATTGTATACTAACTTGCGGGATCCCGCAAATACCGGGATCCCGCGGGACTTAAAATGGCAATCCCGCGGAATACCGGGATTGAGTTCCTCATGCGGGATTGCATTCCCTAATCTCAAGATTTGCATCAATATTACTTTGGCACTTTTGTGGATAAAATACAACTATCTTAGTCGTTTTTAAAGAATAAAAAGACCTTTTAGAATTTTGTGTGGTAAAAATACATTTAGGATTACAACTAAAACAGACTTGAGCAAGACAAATGGCTAAATATAGAAGATGAGAGTCAAACTGTTTAAAGTATTATTAGTTCTGAAGGGTAAAGTATGTTCATAACTAGTTAGACTTTTGTTAGCTAACTAACGACAGCATTCATTTGTGTACAGCAAACTAAACAATGAGCTAATTAAATACAACTTACAAAACCAAAACATACTGTCCACTGACATTATGAAACAACAACCTTGACACAAAACAATACTTACTCGAAAACTGAACTATCATTCTGGTCGCCCCATATCAATATCTCGGCTATACACCTCAAAGACTCCACTAGGGTGCCACGGTTACTCTCAGACACCGTCGTATTCTTGCACAGGATATTGTGTAAATACTTCAACCGTTCGAGGGAATGAGGGTTTTTCGGGCGGCCCCAGCCTCCCCCGAACCAGCTTCTACTTCTAAACATGTTAAATGTTCATTTAACACGGTTCACTGAAGAGAACACTGCACATTACGCACTTGTTTAATGATGCACGATGGATGCACGTCACTTTAAGCAATTAGCACTTTACATGGTTTCCGTATCGCTACTAAAAGAGTCACAAATGGCGAAGTAATGCGTTGGTTGGAGTGGCGACTACTTTAAAAGAAACACAAGAAAAAAAAGACGATATCTTTCTATTTTTTTTTGTGGTTTTGTTACGAAGCAGTGTGCCACTGCCTTAAACTCCGACATAAAATTTTGACAGTCTAACAGGGACAGAAAGAACTTGACATTTCAGACAGCTGTCATCAACGTTTTGTTATTGCTTATGCTTGTAATAGAAGAAGATACGCAAGGACGAGAGAGCAATGTAGCTTGCTCTCTCTAACACATAAATTGTCAGATCACACGCTAGATGGCGATGCTAAGTGTAGTAAAAATCCTGAATCACGCTATCAAGATTTTTCTTGGGATAATGACCCCAAGTCCATCCAATTTTTGTTTAATTTACAAATACCACGCTAGATGGCGCTGCTACGTGTAGTAAAAATCCTGAATCGCGCTATCAAGATTTTTCTTGGGATAATGACCCCAAGTTCATCCAATTTTAGTTTAACTTACGAATAGCACGCTAGATGGCGCTGCTGCGTGTAGCAAAAATCCTGAATCGCGCTATCAAGATTTTTCTTGGGATAATGACCCCAAGTCCATCCAATTTTTGTTTAATTTACCAATACCACGCTAGATGGCGCTGCCACGTGTAGTAAAAATCCTGAATCGCGCTATCAACATTTTTCTTGGGATAATGACCCCAATTCCATCCAATTTTTGTTTAATTTGCCAATACCACGCTAGATGGCGCTGCCACGTGTAGTAAAAATCCTGAATCGCGCTATCAATATTTTTCTTGGGATAATGTCTCCAAGTTCATTCAATTTCTATTTAATTTTCGAATAGAATACCACGTTAGCGGGTGCTGCTGCGTGTAGTAAAAATTCTGAATGCGTTATCATTAACTCCCATCTCCCATAACTACACTCCAACCCCCAAGATTCAGGATTCTGAACAGAAGCAGAAAGAATAGATAGTATAGAGGGGTCCTGTCATAGTAAGTGTTGTAGTCACTGTACATTTACTGCCATCTATCGACACACGACTATAACTCAAAATAATCACGTATAAAATTATCAAAAAAATGAATATTATGGCTAAATGTTTTTATTATTTTTATATCATTTTGACCCATGTGCATTCACTGATATCTATGTTTTAAAATTGTTAAATATGAAACGGTGTCGTCACGCCATCTAGCCGAGCATAGGCCAAAGGTGTGTGCGCCATCTATCCGAGAATGACTTTTGCTTGATTTCCGAGGCATGTTTTTAAAGCACCGTACAAAACTTTGTTCACGGTGCTCTTATGGGATCACTTCGATCTTGCAAATCGGTTAAATGCGTTTTTCTCAAAGACCGTTTGATGTAGGTACCTGAAATTTGGAATAGTTATGGCAAGTACCATCACTAACACTGTGAATAAATCGAAACTGCTTATTTCTGATTTTAGGGGGAAATTTAGGGGTTAAGAGGGGTAGGCTGAATTTTATTTTCAATTGTAAGAATCGTGTGAGGTACCATTAGAAAGCTTGCAAAAAATTGAGTCGATGGACTGATTTTGACTTCATTTTAGAATGCAATAGTTTCGATAAAAAATGCATTTAAAGTTGCAAGTTTCATACAAAAATTTTCACCTCTGTCCTGGCGATTTTCGGGAAAACTATAGCTAACAGGCAGCTGACCAGTCAATAACCAACTAAAACGAGTATGGAGACGGCGGGAAAATTATCAGGTTAACTCTAACTTTATTAGTTTTTAAACTGCAGCCTGATCTTTGGTTGCTTAGGGCTGGCTAACTGATGCTTACACTGGTCATTCATATTAAGAAGTAATTTAGTAAGAAAGATCCTTACTTAAAACTTTGACATTGAAATTTATGACTTATGTCTTTGATACAAAGTTTAATTCTACTTACTTACTTTTGTGAGATATTTCATTTTTTTTCTGAATAGCCTACTATAAGTATGAGAGAGTAAAAGATCTGCAAAATGCAACCTTATTATAAAGCAAATAAGTTTAAATTTCGAACGGGCTTTCCAACCAATGGACTATCGCAGTGTGCTCAGTAAGGCCTGAGTTACACTTGTAAGTTTTACTTACGTAAGTAGGGACACGGCTATACTACAGAATGAGAGATGAATATCGTTATCTCATTTAAACAAATAGCTTTGTCCCTACTTACGTAAGTAAAACTTACAAGTGTAACTCAGGCCTAAGAATCATATTTATTATTGGAGTTTATCAGTTTATTATGTTGTTCAAATTTAAATTAAGAATTCCGTTCTTCACTGTCGTTGTGTTTTTTTTTCACATTAGAGCACATAGAGTTAGTAAAGAGATAATAAAGTCATTCAATATTTATTAACAGCTATGGCGCCATCTACCTATAGATTTTACTGAGAGTATCTGATTCGTCGAAACAGTACCTATTCCTTTTCATTAAGTACCATTACATTTATGTATTAATTGTATAAAGTATGTATATTTTTGAACCGATCGGTGAGAGCAGCAACTAAATACTGTTCTGTTACGAAAAAAAAAAAATTCACAATTCACAGTTTTTGGAAACAAAGGTAAAGTTGACGAAATATAAAGTAAGCCGATCTTGATCAAACTTGTTTGAGTGACAAAAATGTCAGTTAAGATTTGGTACTCATGAATTCCAGTTCTACTAAAATATTTTTGCTTTTAAAAACTGATGTACAATAAGTGCAAAATTGTCCGGTAAGTTAGGTTTATATTCAAATTATACGCAATTCTTTGTAGCAACTCCGCCAAGTGGACGGAAACAGGTACTGGACTGGACGGCAACCTGACGCAGTTACCCTACTTGTACTAAAACTTAGACATTTATTATTAGGTACTTATTTCTGTGACTTATATGAAACATGAGCAAATTGATTAATACTTTATTGCGTTAATTATATTTTGAGACAGAAACAACGTCACGCCTAACGTCAAAAACCGAGAAATGCCGAATCACAGACTTAATTAATTGTAATATTATTCCTTTTTGAGTCGTGCCTGCCCAGTCTATAAGTTTAAAATACAACAATTGCGACTATATCAAAGATTATGAGGTTGTATGTATACCCAGTATTTTTGACGGATTTAGTTTTTCATGCTCGAAGTTGCCTGTCAACTCTGACGTATATTAAATTGTCAACTATTTTGGTGTTTGAAAGAATCAATAATTGGCAAAGTGCCGTGGCAGAAAAAGCCATTCTCACAAAAAAGAATCAATAATAATGAAAATGTTCAGACAAGTGGAAGAATATCATACTTCAATATGTTATGGATGCTAGTAAGATGTAAAAACAACAGTTTAGCGGAATGTCAGTTTACGAAATGGTTTGTACAAATTACACAGAAATTCATAATAATTTGTTTCTACTAGAAATGTGCCTTCACCAAACGTTTTAGATAAACGGTATTAGGCCTATATTATATAAACGTTCTTGATTTCGGTTGGCCGAAATGGGACTTACGATTGTTCCTCTTTTCACCTCCAAGATGAGGTTGATTGTTAGTGTTAGAAAGCTGTAATTTGGTATGGATATACAATCAACCCGACAAGGTGGTAAATAAAATCTTTAATCTCTAAAAAATATATCTAAGGTAGAAGCTTTGTAACTTCTACATTACCTATACTAGCCCAGAGGACTTTAATAAAAGTCCAAACTCCAAGGTCCCAGAGCTCCCAGACATTACCTTCTTATTTCCTAGTCAATAAAATGTACTTATGGGATAAATTAGTATTAGTATCCAAACTTAAAACCACCTAGGGATGTGTCGTACGGTGCTCTGAACACCGTAGTCTTGACTTCGTGCTTGGCCAATTATTTTCTTAGACTTTATTCATCTTATACGAAGTTACATATGTCTTCGACATAAGGAACATATACAATAATTATTTGTTTTACAAGGGGGCAAATATTATTGTATGGATTTACTTACTTATAACCTTATTAGGGTTCCGTACCCAAAGGGTAAAACGGGACCCTATTACTAAGACTTCGCTGTCCGTCCGTCCGTCCGTCCGTCTGTCTGTCACCAGGCTGTACGAGTATCTCACGAACCGTGATAGCTAGACAGTTGAAATTTTCACAGATGACGTATTTCTGTTGCCGCTATAACAACAAATACTAAAAACAGAATAAAATAAAGATTTAAGTGGGGCTCCCATACAGCAAACGTGATTTTTGACCAAAGTTAAGCAACGTCGGGAGTGGTCAGTACTTGGATGGGCGACCGTTTTTTTTTTGCTTTTTTTTTTTGCATTATGGTACGGAACCCTTCGTGCGCGAGCCCGACTCGCACTTGCCCGGTTTTTAGTTTTTCATCTCCTCTCCTTTTCATCATTTAGACTAGACCACTAGTTAATATCATCATGGTATCATATTTGCTGTCCTTGTAATTAATAACTCTGTTACTTTTTAGGGTTCCGTACCCAAAGGGTAAAACGGGACCCTATTACTAAGACTTCGCTGTCCGTCCGTCCGTCCATCCGTCCGTCCGTCTGTCACCAGGCTGTATCTCACGAACCGTGATAGCTAGACAGTTGAAATTTTCACAGATTACCTATGTATTTCTGTTGCCGCTATAACAACAAATACTAAAAACAGAATAAAATAAAGATTTAAATGGGGCTCCCATGCAACAAACGTGATTTTTGACCAAAGTTAAGCAACGTCGGGAGTGGTCAGTACTTGGATGGGTGACCGTTCTTTTTTTGCTTTTTTTTTTGCATTATGGTACGGAACCCTTCGTGCGCGAGTCCGACTCGCACTTGCCCGGTTTTTTATGTGTAGGTAAGTAAGTAACTAATGTTTTACGCCAAATAAAATATTTTCTATTTCTATTTTAAAAGAGTTTATAACTATGTCTTTTAAAGAAATTTGAAATACTGGTAGGTTATTAACCTACCGCACCCGACCTAATCTTGGGGCTCCGAGAGAATACTTAATTGTATAGGTAGGTAGGTAATGTAGCTAATAATAAGAAAAAATAATTTGGCCAAGTCCGAGATAGCTCGAGGCATTTAGTGTTCCGTACGGCTACCATCAGTTTGGTATTGACATAAACGATATCGTGAACGTAATTTACTTCCTATAGGTATATCTCTTTCGCACTAATATATCAGTACGAGCGAGATGCATAGAAAGTAAATTACGTTCACGCCCACGGTAGCGTTTATGTCAATGCCAAACTGATGGTAGCCGTACCGCTCGCATCGTTACATTTTACAGAGGTTGTTTGCCTGTTTTTAGGATACCGTATTCAACTAGGTACACACACAGAACAATAGTACAAAGTGTCTAAGTGCGAAGGCCGAAGGCCGAGCTTTAGCAAAATGTCATCGCTTTAGCACAGAGCAATAGTACAAGTGTCTAAATGTGAAGGCCAAAGGCCGACCTCCGCGTAGCCCGAAGGCCCGAAGCGTCCAGGATGTCAGTGCTTTAACACAGAACAATAGTACAAGTGTCTAAATGCGAAAGCCGAAGGCCGAGCTTCGCGTAGGGCCGAAGGCCCGAAGCGTCCAGGATGTTAGTACTTAAACACAGAACAATAGTATAAGTATCTAAATGCGAAGGCCGAAGGCCGAGCTCCGCGTAGGGCCGAAGGCCCGAAGCGTCCAGGCTGTCAGTTCTGTGTTTAACCACTGACATCTTGCAGGCTTCAGGCCTTCGGCCCTACGCGGAGCTCGGCCTCCAGCCCTCGCATTTAGACACTTGTATTAATTACCTGTGTTTAGAACTGACCTCCTGGATGCTTCGGGCTTTCGGCCCAATGCGACTTCAGCCTTTGGATCTTGCGACTTAGACACTTGTACTTAAAAATACTTGGAAAAGTTACGGGAGGCGCGCGTCTGTCGGACGCTTCGGATCTTCGAATCGCTCCTTCGGCCTTTGTATTTAGTTAGATTCTTGTACTATTGCTTTGTGTTTGAATACCGAAGTCGAGCATCTCGCGAATGCTTGATGTATTATAATAATTTAGAGTAAGGCCAAGCGCGCACCACGATTTTTTGTCCTGCGATAATTTTGTTGCAGAAATGCAACGTATGTGTTTATATGTTAGTGCGCGCATATGCGACAAAAAAATCGCAGCGATTTTAAAATTGTGATTTGTCACATTTTTCCGCGATTGTCGCAAAGTGAATTGCAGCACGCGGAGTTGTATGGCCCCGCGCGCACTATGATAATAAAATCGCACCCCGGCCGGACCTCAGTCGGCATTTCGCTCTCCAAACCCCAACATCTCGGCACCTGCATCTCCAATGGAGTCTCAAAATGAGACGCTAGATGTTGACCATTTAATTATGGAAATAGACGGGGATCACCTTTGTGTTATAAATGCTCAAAGTCATACAGCAATCGCATATTAAAGACACGTTTCATGACAAGCGACTGGTACGAAATCCATGTTGAGAATGAACAAATTGTCGACTTTTTCATCGCAGTGCGCGCAGTGAATTTTCTGCGCGATTCTAAAATCGTGTCGCAAAAATTAATATCGTGGTGCGCGCTTGGCCTATAATACCTTAAATGTATACTCCTTCAATTTGAATTTAGATCTCATTATTATTTTTTATTTGATTTTGTTTCTAGTTCTATGCCATATATATAGACTTTAATATTATTTAGAACTGCTAAAAAACAAGATCGGCTTACTTTAAATATTTCGTCAATTTTACCTTTGTTTCTAAAAACTGTGATATTTAACTGTCATATACTATTAATGTCTTCCAAAATTATTTTCTCGTAACAGGACTGAAGGGCTACCGCGAAAACCGAAATTCGCAATTTGCGGGGATCTTTCTCTTTTACTCCAATGAAGGCGTAATTAGAGTGACAGAGAAAAATGCTCGCAATTTGCGAACTTCTATTTTCGCGGTTATAGCCCTGAATCTTGTTGCTCACCGATCCGTTCAAAAATATACATAAGTACTGAATATAATTAATAGATATTATAATTATACAATTAATACAGAAATGTAATGGTACTTAATGAAAAGGAATATTGTGTATATTGTTTCGACGAATCAGATACTCTCAATAAAATCTATACATGAGGCCAAAGCTGTTCATAAATATTATAGTACATTATTGCAGAGGCCGGGAAAGGGCAATTCGTGGATGAGTTTCGATTTTGTCGGACGACGCGAAGCGGAGTCAGACAAAGAAGACGAATCCACGAATTGCTATTCCTGCCGAGGCATATATAGTGCTTTTCTCCAAACATGCGAGGAAATAAGCTAAAATAATTATTATTTAAGCATCAAGCATCACTCAAATCAAACCTTCACATCCAAAATGTCAAAAACAATTTCCCTCTTTAATTAATTTTTAAAAGTTAAAGGCACAAACTTATTTTGCCATTCAGTACCATTCAATATTCGTTCATTCAATATAATTGCGCAATATAGTTTGTCAAACCAACTTTTCAGTCAGTAAGAACCAGGAAAACTACACCCATCCTTTTCTTTTGGGTGCTAGTACTAGTGTAAGACAAAGATAGTATGATTCTCTTTGTCTATGTTTGAAATGAGAAAGTCCTTTGACAAACTATGTAAGCTTTATGAACACGGATGAGATTTAAAAAAAATATAAAAATTATCTTTGATTTTATTAAGCAGTATTCGCACGATCATACACGTGAAATGATAGCTGATCGGGTCGTGTAGAAGCGGCTCGCGGCAATAATAATTGGCTGTTTGCGTTTTTTATTATTAAAAAGTAAAAAACACTACAGTAATAAGTTATTACTGTAGTGTTTTTTTACTTCCCGTCCGCTAGAACAGGACAGCGATAGTTTGATGTTTTTTAGTTAGAGTTTGACATTAACGAAGAACTTCCCGTACTATTTTTGCTACAGTAAGGTGTACATTTCCGAGCATATTGGAGAAAAATGACTTTTTCTCAAAAATGGACGGCAAAGTCGACTTTGCCGTCTAAAAAATAGGTCGCGAAGCGCGGAGTTTATGGTCAGTCAAAAATTAAAAAGTTAAAAACATTGCAGTCTCGATTTTGGGACTGCAATGTTGCATACAAATTCCATTATATGTCGAGTTCCAAACTTTTTAAAAGTTCAATTGGCCATATCAAATGAAGGCACAGGCCCATTAAACAGCCAAACAGATGATTAGTACCGCGACTATTTAGCTGTCTCAAATAGTTTGGCGTATTTTCGGCAGAAAAATACACTTCTATTTTTTTATTAAAAAAAATAAAAGGCGGCAAGGGCTTTGTTCTGTGAAAATATATACGTAAGAATGTTGCTTTTGTAAAATATTTCTATGATATTTATATTTCGTGCACCATTTTTGAGAAAAGCACTATATATGACTCGGCTGGAAGGCTACTTGCTGGCTTCGGATTCAATTAAACGGACTCCCAAGGTCGTCCGTTTAAAACGAATCCTCAGCCTGCAAGTAGCTACTTCCGAGCCTCGACAATAATGTACTATATTATCTCTATACGCCTTACTAACTCTATGTGTCCTATTGTGGAAAAAAAAACACAACGACAGTCAAGAACGGAATTCTTAATTTGAATTTTTCACATTTTTGAGGTGCCTAGTCCATTGGTTGGAAAGCCCGTTCGAAATTGAAACTTATTTGCAATATAATAAGGTCGTATTTTGTAGATCTCTCTCATACTTATAGTAGGCTATTGAGATAAAATTAAATATCCCACAAAAATAAGCAAGCAGAATTAAACTTTGTGTCAAAGACATAAGTCATAAATTTCAATGCCAAAGTTTTAACTGAGGATGTTTCTCGCCTAATATGAATTGACCAGTGTAAGCATCAGTTAGCTAGCTCTAAGCAACCAAAGGTCAAGCTGCAGTTGAAAAACTAATAAAGATAAAGTTAAGCTGATAATTTTCCCGCCATCTCCATGCTTCTTTAAGTTGGGTATTGACTGGTCAGCTGCCTGTTAGCTATAGTTTTCGCGAAAATCGCCAGGACAGAGGTGAAAATTTTTGTATGAAAACTTGCAACTTTAAATGCATTTTTTGACGAAACTATTGCAGTCTAAAATGAAGTCAAAATCAGTCCATCGACTAAATTTTTTGCAAGCTTTCTAATGGTACCCCACACGATTCTTACAAATGAAAAAAGTTTCAGCCTACCCCTCTCAACCCCCTAAATTTCCCCCTTTAATAAGAAATAAGCAGTTTTGACTTATTTACAATATGAGTGGTGGTAATTGCTATAACTGTTCCAAATTTTAGGTATCTATGTCAAACGGTCTCTGAGAAAAACGTATTTAACTGATTTGCAAGACCGAAGTGATCCCATAAGTGTTCCGTAAACAAAGTTTTGTACGGAACACTAAAAAGCGGCCAAGTGCGAGTCGGACTCGCCCATGAAGGGTTACGTAACAGCAAGTAACATAATAAAACTGCGGTTTACGGTTTATGACGTATTAAAATAATTTGGCCAAGTCCGAGATAGCTCGAGGCATTTAGTGTTCCGTACGGCTACCATCAGATTGGCATTGACATAAACGATATCGTGAACGTAATTTACTTCCTATAGGTATATCTCTTTCGCACTAATATGTCAGTACGAGCGAGATGCATAGAAAGTAAATTACGTTCACGCCCACGGTAGCGTTTATGTCAATGCCAAACTGATGGTAGCCGTACCGCTCGCATCGTTACATTTTACAGGGGTTGTTTGCCTGTTTTTAGGATACCGTATTCAACTACACACACAGAACAATAGTACAAAGTGTCTAAGTGCGAAGGCCGAAGGCCGAGCTTTAGCAAAATGTCATCGCTTTAGCACAGAGCAATAGTACAAGTGTCTAAATATGAAGGCCAAAGGCCGACCTCCGCGTAGCCCGAAGGCCCGAAGCGTCCAGGATGTCAGTGCTTTAACACAGAACAATAGTACAAGTGTCTAAATGCGAAAGCCGAAGGCCGAGCTCCGCGTAGGGCCGAAGGCCCGAAGCGTCCAGGATGTTAGTACTTAAACACAGAACAATAGTAAAAGTATCTAAATGCGAAGGCCGAAGGCCGAGCTCCGCGTAGGGCCGAAGGCCCGAAGCGTCCAGGCTGTCAGTTCTGTGTTTAACCACTGACATCTTGCAGGCTTCGGGCCTTCGGCCCTACGCGGAGCTCGGCCTCCGGCCTTCGCATTTAGACACTTGTATTAATTACCTGTGTTTAGAACTGACCTCCTGGATGCTTCGTGCTTTCGGCCCAATGCGACTTCAGCCTTTGGATCTTGCGACTTAGACACTTGTACTTAAAAATACTTGGAAAAGTTACGGGAGGCGCGCGTCTGTCGGACGCTTCGGATCTTCGAATCGCTCCTTCGGCCTTTGCATTTAGTTAGATTCTTGTACTATTGCTTTGTGTTTGAATACCGAAGTCGAGCATCTCGCGAATGCTTGATGTATTATAATAATTTAGAGTAAGGCCAAGCGCGCACCACGATTTTTTGTCCTGCGATAATTTTGTCGCAGAAATGCAACGTATGTGTTTATATGTTAGTGCGCGCATATGCGACAAAAAAATCGCAGCGATTTTAAAATTGTGATTTGTCACATTTTTCCGCGATTGTCGCAAAGTGATTGCAGCATGCGGAGTTGTATGGCCCCGCGCGCACTATGATAATAAAATCGCACCCCGGCCGGACCTCAGTCGGCATTTCGCTCTCCAAACCCCAACATCTCGGCACCTGCATCTCCAATGGAGTCTCAAAATGAGACGCTAGATGTTGACTATTTAATTATGGAAATAGACGGGGATCACCTTTGTGTTATAAATGCTCAAAGTCATACAGCAATCGCATATTAAAGACACGTTTCATGATAAGCACTGGTACGAAATCCATGTTGAGAATGAACAAATCGTCGACTTTTTGATCGCAGTGCGCGCAGTGAATTTTCTGCGATATATTACAGCGCGATTCTAAAATCGTGTCGCAAAAATTAATATCGTGGTGCGCGCTTGGCCTATAATACCTTAAATGTATACTCCTTCAATTTGAATTTAGAACTCATTATTATTTTGCTAAAAAACAAGATCGGCTTACTTTAAATATTTCGTCAATTTTACCTTTGTTTCTAAAAGCTGTGATATTTAACTGTCCTATTATATACTATTAATGTCTTCCAAAATTATTTTCTCGTAACAGGACTGAGGGGCTACCGCGAAAACCGAAATTCGCAATTTGCGGGGATCTTTCTCTTTTACTCCAATGAAGGCGTAATTAGAGTGACAGAGAAAAATGCTCGCAATTTGCGAACTTCTATTTTCGCGGTTATAGCCCTGAATCTTGTTGCTCACCGATCCGTTCAAAAATATACATAAGTACTGAACATAATTAATAGATATTATAATTATACAATTAATACAGAAATGTAATGGTACTTAATGAAAAGGAATATTGTGTATATTGTTTCGACGAATCAGATACTCTCAATAAAATCTATACATGAGGCCAAAGCTGTTCATAAATATTAAATGACTTTATTATCTCTATACGCCTTACTAACTCTATGTGTCCTATTGTGGAAAAAAAAAACACAACGACAGTCAAGAACGGAATTCTTAATTTGAATTTTTGATATGCCTAGTCCATTGATTGGAAAGCCCGTTCGAAATTGAAACTTATTTGCAATATAATAAGGTCGTATTTTGTAGATCTCTCTCATACTTATAGTAGGCAATTGAGATAAAATTAAATATCCCACAAAAATAAGCAAGCAGAATTAAACTTTGTGTCAAAGACATAAGTCATAAATTTCAATGCCAAAGTTTTAACTAAGGATGTTTCTCGCCTAATATGAATTGACCAGTGTAAGCATCAGTTAGCTAGCCCTAAGCAACCAAAGGTCAAGCTGCAGTTGAAAAACTAATAAAGATAAAGTTAAGCTGATAATTTTCCCGCCGTCTCCATGCTTCTTTAAGTTGGGTATTGACTGGTCAGCTGCCTGTTAGCTATAGTTTTCGCGAAAATCGCCAGGACAGAGGTGAAAATTTTTGTATGAAAACTTGCAACTTTAAATGCATTTTTTGACGAAACTATTGCAGTCTAAAATGAAGTCAAAATCAGTCCATCGACTCAATTTTTTGCAAGCTTTCTAATGGTACCCCACACGATTCTTACAAATGAAAAAAGTTTCAGCCTACCCCTCTCAACCCCCTAAATTTCCCCCTTTAATAAGAAATAAGCAGTTTTGACTTATTTACAATATGAGTGGTGGTAATTGCTATAACTGTTCCAAATTTTAGGTATCTATGTCAAACGGTCTCTGAGAAAAACGTATTTAACTGATTTGCAAGACCGAAGTGATCCCATAAGTGTTCCGTAAACAAAGTTTTGTACGGAACACTAAAAAACTACTTACCAAATCTTGTTCAAACCAATTTTCGGTGGAAGTTTGCATGGTAATGTACATCATATATTTTTTTTAGTTTTATCATTCTCTTATTTTAGAAGTTACAGGGGGGGGGGGGGGGCACACATTTTACCACTTTGGAACCACCACTCTTTTTGGATTTTACCACTCTTGCGCAAATTCAGTTTAGAAGAAAATTATATTAGAAACCTCAATATCATTTTTGAAGACCTATCCATAGATACCCCTTACGTATGGGTTTGATGAAAAAAAAAAAATTCAGTTTCAGTTCTATGTATGGGGAACCCTAAAAATTTATTGTTTTTTTCTATTTTTGTATGAAAAACTTAATGCGGTTCACAGAAAACATCTACTTACCAAGTTTCAACAGTATAGTGCTTATAGTTTCGGAAAAAAGTGGCTGTGACATACGGACGGACAGACAGACAGACAGACATGACGAATCTATAAGGGTTCCTTTTTTGCCATTTGGCTACGGAACCCTAAAAACAGCTCTTCTGTAGGTATAACTGATCCGAAATTTGGTAATTTTTTTCCAGCTCCGGCAATTTGGGGCTCCGGCAATTATTTCGCTTTGCAAAAGGGTTCCGTCACCAAAAAAATACGCGAACTGCCTGACCACTGATCTATTGATGTTGGTGGAAAACTTAATTACGCCTGCTAGAAATGTATGAGCAATCATGCATGCTCTCAGGCATATATTTACCATTACGCCATTACTTTTAAGTAGTTGCTATATTTATGTTTTTAGGGTTCCGTACCCAAAGGGTAAAACGGGACCCTATTACTAAGACTTCGCTGTCCGTCCGTCCGTCCGTCCGTCTGTCACCAGGCTGTATCTCACGAACCGTGATAGCTAGACAGTTGAAATTTTCACAGATGATGTATTTCTGTTGCCGCTGTAACAACAAATACTAAAAACAGAATAAAATAAAGATTTAAATGGGGCTCCCATACAACAAACGTGATTTTTGACCAAAGTTAAGCAACGTCGGGAGGGGTCAGTACTTGGATGGGTGACCGTTTTTTTTTGCTTTTTTTTGTTTTTTTTTTGCATTATGATATGGAACCCTTCGTGCGCGAGTCCGACTCGCACTTGCCCGGTTTTTTACAGTACATATTGTGCTACTTTACCGCCCTAGGGCGGGATTAAGGGCAATACGTGCCTATATCAAAAAACCGGGCAAGTGCGAGTCGGGCTCGCGCACGAACAACAAACAAAAAAAGCAAAAAAAAAAAACGGTCACCCATCCAAGTACTGACCACTCCCGACGTTGCTTAACTTTGGTCAAAAATCACGTTTGTTGTATGGGAGCCCCATTTAAATCTTTATTTCATTCTGTTTTTAGTATTTGTTGTTATAGCGGCAACAGAAATACATCATCTGTGAAAATTTCAACTGTCTAGCTATCACGGTTCGTGAGATACAGCCTGGTGACAGACAGACGGACGGACGGACGGACGGACAGCGAAGTCTTAGTAATAGGGTCCCGTTTTACCCTTTGGGTACGGAACCCTAAAAATTATAGGATAATATGAACTGTAACACGTTGTACAATACACGTGCGAAAAGGTAATTCGCAACTCGTGTCGATTTAAAACACTCCCTTCGGTCGTGTTTCAATTGATCGATAAGGCTGGAATTAAGGATTTTTTTCAGTGGTATCCGTCAAAGGGTTAATTCGCCATAATAATTATGCTGTAGCTATTAGAGTTGAGAATTTCCTACACTTTCCTCTACTCAGGGCCCCCCCATATCTGGCGTCTTTCGAGCGTCGGCGTCTACAATTCTATGGCCGACGTCGACGCAACGTCGACGCAGCGTCGACGCAACTGTGCAGCGACGTCATTTTCCATAGCGCTGGACCGACGCCGACAGACGCCGACGCTCGAAAGACGCCAGATGTGGGGGGGCCCTTGGGGGTCGGTTGCACCAAACTGTCTGTCACCGTTTTAGCGTTCGCTAAATTTTATTGTATGGAAAGTTTCATAGTTGCTGCTTGACGTTGATCAGTCTGTTAACTGTGGTTGGTGCAACTGGCCCTATGTCTACTTAACTCTAAACTTTCAGCTAGCTTTTATTAGCTAAGTACCTAGTTGATGTTTAAAAAAAAACACTCGCAATCCTGACAAAACGCTAAAAACCCTGACAATGTCAGGCGTGGCTCACTCCGCGATTTCGTCGCTTTGCTACAGGTAGCTAAAAGTACATCCGTTCGACCCCAATTTTGAGGGTTGCCATAAGCCGCGCGTGGCGCTGTCGCCACCTAGCGGCCATATCTGTACTGATCGTGATAGACGCGTTTTGTTAGAGAGTGAGTCTTCTGTACTACTAGTAATATTATTTATTCTGTGACAATGTCAGGGGAAATCCTGACTGCAACCATAACTGTATAGTTAGGTATGTAGGTACATAGGTACTAATAAATAAAAGCCTTTAATTTAATTTTAATTAAATCATTTAATCATCTAAACATTATTGTCGTTTGTATCGCTTGTATTACAGTTTCATCAACGTCAACTTCACACGAAGTTCTATCGCTTCATAAGCTGCATTAGCTATGTCGATTATTTAAAAAAAATATTTCAGTTAGACCAAGCTAAGTTTGCAGCGATTTTGATAGCACAGATTTAGGGAATGCAAATCGGTCATTTTCGGTTATTTTTTGTATGGAAATAATCGGTTATTAACCGAAACCACTGTTATTTCCATACAAAAAATAACCGATTTGCATTCCCTACACAGATTGTGCAAGTGTTATTTTAAACATAGAAATTTCATAGAAGCTTGACGATTAAAATAACATTTGCCGTCTGGGTTTATCAAAATCGCTGGCAACTTAGCTTGGTGGAACTCTATCTACCTACTTATTTCGAATTTAACTTAAAGCAACTTCAAATGCTTTCATTAAGATAACTGTCCCCTAAGCTCATAGGTAGATACTTAATATTAAATAATAAATATTTACCTATTTACAATTTTTATTTCTAATTTAATAACTAAAATTATGTTTAGCTTGTAAACATATTTCATTTATTATTAGTTACATACATTATTAGCCATATTCAGCTTGCATTGTATTAGTTTAAGAAGTACCTACTACATATTATATTACAATAATATTTTTTATTGTCAGAATGATGATGTCAGAATCAGAATGTAGCTGAAGAGCCCATCAACGTGTACACTACGGCCACTGCTAATATGAGCTCAAAACAAAAATGGCCGTTGTAACTTTGGAACCATAGATTGACGTATCCATCAGCAACATAAAAACTAGTTTGATGTATTCAGAACGTACTTAAATACAAAATGCAGTACGTAGCGGCCCCCTTTTTTAACGTTCAATTTAAATAATCGCACTTATTTAGCAGTGGCGCTAGTGTGCACGTTGATGTGCTCTTAATCCTCAGGAAACCTATCTAAAACCTAAACATATCGCCGTGTGCCTGCTACACTGCCACATCTCAAAAAACCGTTTTTTCGAGAAATCGCGTCTCAAAGTTTTGAGAGTATAGTTCAGGGTGTTTAATAGGATCTTACTCCTTTAGTTTTAGGTCTATGAATTTAAAATTTAGCTTTTTTTACTCGGAATGATATAACCTTCCTTATGACCACGCCACTTTTTAAAAGAAATGTATATTTTTTAAGACACAAGGCCCGAAAGACAGGTATTTAGAGTTGTGGCCGTATTGCAGAAACGTTTTTTAAAGATTTTGAGATGCGGCCAAATTTAAACACAAAATTATTGGATAAAGGTTACCATGCAAATATAAATAAAAACACCAAAATAGTTAAAATCCCTTTATTTTTACCCGACTACGGCAACGCAAAAGGAGGGTTATGATTTTGACCGGTATGTATGTGGGTATGTATGTATGTATGTATGTATGTTCATTTGTTCCCTCATAACTTCTAAAGTACACATTATAATTTGACAAACGATATGTCATTCGAATTATCTTAATCGTCCGCTGGTTATAGGCTATATGAAGTCACAAAAAATGAACAAGGCGTCCTCTAGAGGTCATAAAGTCACGAATGAAAAAAATAAAAATAAGTAATGATTACGTGATGTATATCATTTGAAAGAGCTCAGTTAGCACATTTCAAATATATAAATATTGTTAGCTTTTGCGACCGGCTTTGCTTGCATGCACCCGATGAAACATTAATTTATCGGGTAGGTAATTCGAACTACGAATCTACAAGCGCTCTGGATTCTATCCGCGTATTACCCGACTACGGCGATACAAGAAGGTATTTGCAAAATAAATTTGTTTGGCCGCTATAAACATAGTGTTTTTTTTAATGACCTGCAATATTTTATAACGTGAATAGGTATAGAAGTCCAGATCAGCCAAAATGTATGAAACAGCCGTACAAGAGACGTAGGAAGCTCGCTGTACGCGTTCCAAAGCCGGGCGCCTTCGGCGCCCTCATACTAGAGGAGTCGGGCGTAGCCTGACGTACGTGGCGCGCTGCAAGCAGTCCAAAGCCAGGCGACTTCGACTTTCTCATACTAAAAGTGTCGACATACGTGACACGCTGGACGCTTACCAAATCCGGGCAAATGCATGAAACAGCCGTACAAAAGACGTGCGGGCACGCTGTACGTGTTCCAAAGCCGGGCGCCTTCGGCGCCCTCATACTCAACGCGTCGGGTGTAGCCCGTCGTCGTACGAGGCGCACTGTATGCGTTCAAAGCCGGGCGCCTTGGGCGCTCTTATACTAAAAGAGTCGGGCGTAGCCCGACGTACGAAGCTCGCTGTACGCGTTCCAAAGCCGGGCGCCGAAGGCGCCCTCATACTAAAAGAGTCGGGCGTAGCCCGACGTACGAAGCTCGCTCTACGCGTTCCAAAGCCGGGCGCCTTTGGCGCCCTTATACTAAAAGAGTCAGGCGTAGCCCGACGTAAGTACAAGACACGCTCTACGCGTTCCAAAGCCGGGCGCCTTCGGCGCCCTCATAGTAATAGAGTCGGGCGTAGCCCGACGTAGGAGGCGCACTGTACACGTTCCAAAGCTGGGCGCCGAAAGCGCCTCCATGCCAAAGGATAGCGCAGCCCGATATATGTGGCGCTCTGCGTGTATTTCTGTACTGGGGATGCCCTCGAAAAAGTAATATAAAGTGACTTCGAATAGGTAGTTAGTAACGAAGTCATGACCCCAAAATTAATTAAATAAAAAATAAGTTCAAAAACTAAAACCCGACTACTGCAAATCGCGCTCTAAAAGTATGAAACAAGATAGAATTCTTATCTGAAGTTATCAAACAGGAAATATTATAAATGTTATAATTTTTTTAATAAAAAAATACAACGTAATATGTATAATTTACTACATTATTTATATTTTTACAGAGATTCAGAGGATAGCTGTGGTCGTATGCCACTTTACCTTAAAGTTTATAATCGTGGCATACGACCATGCACGGCGATCCTTTGAATATCTCTGTAAATATATCAAAAATGTAATACATTTTATTACGTTGTATTTTTTTATTAAAAAAATTATAACATTTATAATATTTCCTGTTTGATAACTTCAGATAAGAATTCTATCTTGTTTCATACTTTTTAGAGCGCGATTTGCAGTAGTCGGGTTTTAGTTTTTGAACTTATATCAACTTTGATAGGAACAAGATCACTGTACGCGATAATAATAATATGTGTAACTCAGCTAATTATTATTTTCTAGGACGCAACTCAAAAGCTTCATTTAAAACGTGTGCTTTATAGCCACAACTCAAAAGTGGCTGTATTGCAGGGTATTGTCTGACAATTTATGGTCAAATGCATAAGGCCACTTGTGAGAAAAAGGCTCTTAAAGACCTTTTTTGCTATGGCTCTCGAAATAAGGTCGTAAATTGAACAATTTTGAATACGAATCTGCAATAATCCAGAAAATCAAAAATTTTGAATTGTGGCAGTATAGCAGGCACACGGCGATATAGTGGACGGAAAATTGATTCTTAATTTGTACCTACATTAATATAAAAACTTATCGACTATAGACATAAATAAATAGTTGATGAGCAAATTAGTTTAAACCTAATAAGGCCTGTGCACACCGCATGCGTGTGCGTAGATGTGCACAAGCGCGTTGTAGTATACAGATCTCTATGAGAGAAGGCACACCACTTGCGTGACATGCGTGCGCGCCACCAACATTTTCAAGTCTACGCACACACAGCTTAGTGCTCTGGCCTTGTAGTTAGATTGACTTAAAAAGTTACCTACTTATTGTCCAATTAAATAGATCTAAGGGGTTTTAACCATAGCTAGCATACGCTAATACTAACAAATATCAATAGTATTGTTCTGTCATAGTTATATTAATGTGACTATGTTGCAGTGGCGGCGCGTCCATAAAAGCCGATTCCCACCGGCTTGCCTGTTTTTGGACGTTTGAGCAGGGTTGTAAAGGAAATATGTGAGCCAAATTAGCCCCGGCCTGCCTATGGATATGTTTGACGCGCCGCCACTGCTATGTTAAAAACACTGATACATTACATTACATGCGTAGAGATGCGTAGGTATATGAGAGAGCTCAATAGGTTCAGGGTTGTCCAAAAATATGTTAACAAACAATTATTACAATATTTTTTGTACGTACATGAATCATACCCGTGTATTGGAAAAGTAAAACCCAATGTGGATTACCTCTTACATTTTTAAAGCAAAATATGAGACGCAAATACACATTGGACAAAGACATAGACTAGGGATCCTCTAGATCGAGTTTAGAGCAATTATTTAATGACGTAGCACGAGTAGTTAAATCTATGAAACGTGGGAAATCTGCCGGACATGACGGGCTCAGTATCGAACACATTGTCTATGCTAGTGAAGAAATATACAGGGTGCTTTCTATATTGTTTAATCTATGTTTAAGACACAGCTGCCTTCCTTCTAGTTTAATGAAAACGGTGGTAGTTCCTATACCCAAAAACCGAACGGGTGACCTGTCAAATTTGAATAATTATAGGCCTATTTCTTTAGGTACTGTAGTTAGTAAAATTTTAGAGAGACTTTTGCAACCCGAA
Organism: Cydia fagiglandana; assembly: GCF_963556715.1. Taxonomy (NCBI): domain Eukaryota; kingdom Metazoa; phylum Arthropoda; class Insecta; order Lepidoptera; family Tortricidae; genus Cydia; species Cydia fagiglandana. The sequence continues at coordinate 14,805,708 of NC_085940.1, forward strand.
CTGATGCGGAATGTGGTAATAGACGATGCGCAGTTTGGTTTCCGACAAGGTGTTTCAACTGATTCGGCCATACTGTGTCTAAAAAACACAGTAAATTACTATTTGCAAAGAGAAACGTCCATCTACGCCTGCTTTCTGGATTTGAGCCGCGCCTTTGACCTTGTCAACTACAAAGTGCTGTGGAACAAATTGCTGAGGGCGGGCGTGTCGCACAGTATGGTCGACCTGCTCAAATTTTGGTATGGAAACCAAACGAATAGCGTTAGATGGGGCGACTCACAATCTAGTGAATACAGACTAGAATGTGGAGTCCGTCAAGGGGGGCTAACCTCGCCGGACCTTTTTAATATTTATATTAACGATCTGATCGATGAACTGAGGGGGACTCGTGTCGGCTGTCATATTGATGGCGTCTGTTTTAATAACTTAAGTTATGCGGATGACATGGTTCTCCTCAGTCCATCGATCAGTGCCCTACGCGAGCTCTTAGCGGTTTGCCAGAACTTTGCCTTAACAAATGGCATGAAATACAATACCGCTAAGACCGAGATGGTAATTTTTAGATGTGGAAAGGGTCCGGAGAGAGTGCCACCGGTATTTCTAAATGGTGAATCCAAGGGCCCAACCTTTTCTGTTCTCTTTCACGACGCAGCAACTAGTATCATTTCTCTCACCTCGCTCTTTTAAAATGCCGTTTGTCAAAAAAGGACAACCATACTGTTGACAAGGCGGACTTCAAATCAAGTGTTGCCTTTCTTGATGCGCCCACCCTGTGTATGTGTGCGTAAAAGCGTATATGTGTGCTCTTTTAGGGATGTGAAAAGTCGATTTTAATCATGTTATATATCGATAAACGCTACACAGCGGAACGAAATAGCGATTAATTGAAGCTTCAATATCTTCGTTAAACATAAACATTATTGAAATGCTAATGGATAATGAATATATTATAATATAATAATATAATTCAATTATTGCGGAACACCTATTTTAGGAGGTATTTATGTATTTTAATTAAATATCTGAACTTTCCCTTGGTTCCCTGCTGGGGCGTGACTATAAAATTGTGATCTGATAACCACAATAAAGAATAAAAGCGTTTTTGGTCATTTTAGGTATCGTTAAGCCTTTGAAGTAAAATTAAAATTGCAAGAAATGTCGATAGTTTATCGATATGACTTTATCGACATGGCTACAGCAACGTGGGCCACATTGTTAATCGTACACTAAACAAAAGTGGCAACAGTGACAGCTCGCTGAGACACCGTCTATATTATATATTATGTCTATGGGTGAATCAGTTCGGGTTGTAAAACAGTTCAAGTATTTAGGACATATACTATCCTATAACATGCAGGACGACCTCGACATGGAGCGTGAACGAAGGGCCCTGGCAATACGTAGCAATATGCTGGCGCGTAGGTTCGCTAAGTGCTCTAAGGAAGTTAAGCTTGTGCTATTTCGGGCATATTGCCAAAGTTTTTATACTTGCCAACTATGGGCAAAATATACACGAAAAGCCTACAACATCCTTAGAGTACAGTACAATGACGCTTTGCGAATTCTCACCAAACAACCACGGTTTTGTAGTGCGTCAGCGATGTTTGTTGAAGCCAGGGTACCTGACTTCTTTGCCATTATTAGAAATCGAATAGCGTCGTTCTGGAACAGGGTACGCATTTCTAATAATAGGCTAATTACGACTGTAAATGAAAATATTTACCAAAATGTGTTTTTCCGGCATTGGTTGTCCGCGCATCAGCAACCGAACCGAAAGTAGTTTTTTTTAGTTATTTTTTTTAGTAGTTATTTATTTTTACATTTCTTTCCTTTTATTTTTAAATTTATTGTATTTTAATTTTAAAATTATGTAATGGGTCTATTGCCTGAATAAAAGAAACATTCATTCATTATTTCATGCAACCGATGATGCCAAAAATGCGGAGGTGCGCGGGACGAGGTGAGCGAAGTCCCGTGCCGTGATTGGTCCGTTCAAAGACACGGACGTCACACAAAGACACTTTCGACTCGGACATGGAGTACCGTATACCGTATGCGTGGCAGAGGGGGTAGCGTGACTATGCTCAGTCTGGAGGATGTATTGTCTGTGGACAAAGATCTTGGACAAGTAGAATACCACCCTACGTCCTAAGTAGAGTAGGTCTTTCCAATCAAGATATACTTAGGTAGTATACAACAATCATTATTTGTCTCCGTATTTGTGGACAAATTGTTTAGTAACAAATTCAATTATTTCGGTTTATAATGTTATGGGTTTTATTACCATTAACTATTGATTGTCAATAGGTTGTGCACTTAAATTAAATTGCAGCACTCCGGCTTCGAATACATTTCCGTTTTTAAGTTATTAAATAAAAAATAACATAATTCTTTTCAAAAAGTCAAATTATAGGTAATGAAAATTTTAGTGGTTTTCGAAATACCTGCTTTACATTCGAACCATCGACAAAGACTGTTGAAAATAATACATTTGTTACATGCATAGTTATAATAATAATATAAATTAATTAAAATGTCTAGCTACTTATTTATAAGACAAATTAAAAATTAACATTAATCACATTAAATATCCACAGGCTAAGTTTACGTAAGAGTACCTACTTATCATGGGTATTTTAAACCCAACAGTAAAATGACTCCGGTTGCTATTTTACTATTTTCATTCATATTCTATTATTATGCATTCAAGTAGTCATTTAGTCATTAGTTCCACAGTCATTGATAAAATATCGATGAGGTCAATTGGGCATATTTAACAAACAAATAGATGTAGAGTCTTTCTTCATCTACCCTCTGGCGGCCCACCATACAAGGAAAATTGGCAATCGAATTTGAATCAACGGTATTAGAAAATAGAGTTGAATTTGTTTTGTTTTGAAATCGAACGAAACGAAATATAAGAAACTATTCCATTTCATTAAGATTTAAATTTCATTGGAGGTAATTTGTACTAGTATTAGGACATTGAACCCCAAGAGGCTACACTAAGACTGCTAATTTCAAGGTATATGGTAGGTAATACTTTGTCACAGGCAAGTCGGCGCAGATTTAACGTAGACGTCTAGTACGTAGGTTGCCCTGAAAGTTTCGGGAATTGCATACTTAGGAACGTATATTTGACATGTGTTATACCTGCCACTTAGAAAAAAAAAACAATGTTCTATTTTCAATTGTTTTTTAAAGTCGTTGAGTCGCTGGTGAAAATGGAGCTGTCCCGCGAAAGTTTTAGAGCAATGATTTATTATGACTTTAAAAGTGGATTAACACAACAACAATGTGGAGACCGATTGACTATTGCTTTTAGTAGTGAAGCACCTTCGAAGACGACAATATACAGGTGGTATTCGGAATTTCAACGTGGCCGTGTGTCTCTTGCGGATGACGTACGTGAGGGTCGACCGAAAACTGCCGTTACCGATCAAAACATCGATGTTGTTCGCCAACTGATAAAAGAAGATAGGCATGTTACATATCGGGAAATTCAGGAGACTTTAGGCATTGGAATGAGTCAGGTACAAGTTATTTTACAGCAAGAGTTGGGCGTGCGGAAGTTGTTTTCCCGGTGGATTCCTCACTTGTTATCTGACGACCAGAAAACGGTCCGTGTCAATTGGTGCCACAAAACCCTAAAAAGATTTAATGGAGGAAGCTCAACTGCCGTTTTTAGTATTGTGTCAGGTGACGAGTCATGGATTTACGCATATGAGCCTGAATCCAAAAACCAATCTCGAGTATGGGTTTACGAAGACGAGCCGAAGCCAACAAAAGTTGTTCGTTCTCGCAGCACGATCAAAAAAATGGTAGCCACGTTTGTCTCCAAATCGGGTCACGTGGCGACTATTGCTCTTGAAGATCGAAGAACTGCCAATGCCGATTGGTATATAGGCGTTTGTTTACCGATTGTTTTTGCTGAACTGCGAAAAAATAACCCTAACCGCCGTATTATACTACACCATGATAATGCCAGCCCTCATACTGCTCAGAAAACAAACGACTATCTGAAGGGCGAAAAAGTCGAATTACTGGACCATCCTCCGTACAGCCCCGACCTAAGTCCCAACGATTTTTTTACTTTCCCGAAAATAAAGAATCGGTTGCGTGGTCAGCGTTTTCAGACCGCGGAAGAAGCAGTCCACGCTTATAAAATGGCCATTTCGTCAACCCCCAGTTCAGAGTTCAATAACTGTTTTGAAAACTGGTTTCAGAGAATGAAAAAGTGCATTAAACACAAAGGAGAATACTTTGAAAAACAATAAAAGTACTTTTATTTCATTTAAACGCGTATTTTTTCCAATTCCCGAAACTTTCAGGGCAACCTACGTAACATAGACCTCTACTCGACCTTATTGGCCATAATATTATTAAGATCGTAGGTATATACTTTTTCTGTAATTGGTCGCATCGATATGTTTACCTTTGACTGTAGATACGTTGTACGTGTTTTAAACGTTTTCCCAACCAAGGGACACTTCGGTTATTTTTCACCATAAAGTAAAACACAAAATTCTGATATTTATTTGCATTGGCTCGGCACTCTTGGCAGTCGTCATGGTTAAGAGAATTATTACTTAAAATGGACCACTGATTTAAATTTTCAAATGATTTAACATATTAGTAACATGATTTATGAAGCAACCATCTACAAGAATAAAATCCACACTCTGATGATTTTCATTAAACCGGATTTGTAATTCGTTGACTGGACATTGCTTTCTTAATTAAATTCACCAAAAGTCGTACTGACTTCACACATTTCATCGAGTTTGATTGAAAATATACGTTCAGCTCGATACGAGCCAGTTTAACACTTCCTAGCTATATCAGATTCTCTTTAAGGATAGAAGTTCTGGAGCGCATCAGAGTATATGGAATTATACGTGTCTCGCAAAACGTAAACGCTGTCGTTAGGTTTCCCATTGAAAACGTATTGACCTTTAAGATTAGTGACTTTAGAATTAGTAGCTGCCGGTTTAGGCTTGGGCTTGGAGTAGGAAGGCAAGTTATTGTAGCTAGGCCTCTGCATTGGCTGCATCATCGGCTGCCCACCGTAGCCGAACGGATCCATTTGAGGCATCGGAGGCATTTGTGGTACCTGGGGCATTTGAGGATACCCACCATTACTGCCCCATTGGTATACGCCTGTAGGTTTCCCGTTTGACACGAAGTCTAAAGGCAAGTTTATGAACGGATCCACTTGAGGCACACTTTGAGGCATCGGTGGTCCCATAGGAGGGCCTAGGTTAGGAGGCTGGGAAACGTAACCGAGACCGGGTACGAACATGTACGGAGTCGGAGGCAGTCTGATGTAGAAAATGGGGGAGTTGTCGTATTGCAGTGTATTTAAGTTATCATTTTGATAACTGTCCCCGTTGCCGTTCTTCTTCTTATTCTGCTGTCGGCGTCTTGAAGGGATGGTTCTAGACAAATCGTCATCATCGAAATGGTCGTCGTTCACGGCAAACGTGACGTCATCGTCATCGTCTTCGTTATAATCTAAACCTGATGCCAGAAAGGATGGGAAGTAACCAAAGAGATTCAACGCTTTGTTTCTCCTGTTTGTGGGTGGTGCAGGCGATGCCGTAGTGCCATCTTCTTTGTATTCTTCTGTGAGTTTGCTCTGGCGGCCGCTCGTTGCTTCTGGCAGCGCGGCCGCTCGCGATCTTCTAGAAGATGGTGCGGCCTGACTGCGCACAACCAAACCAATCAGCATGCACGCGACGATCAGGTCCCTCGAGTACTTCATGTTTAATCTGAAACAATAAAACAGTAACTTAATAGGATGAAACAAACATTAATTTTCTTTCACATTGTAAAATAACTTTGGCTGTTTGCTAATGAGCGTGGATAGTAATAAATCTCGCAGACCGAAAAGTAAAAATGTGAGAATCAGTAACATGTGTAAATTGTGTAATGCATAGCAATTATTTACACGGGCCAAATTCGACATGTACAACTGTCAGATTAGAATAGAATAGAATAGAATTTTTTATTGCGAAACCATGGTACATTTTGTTGTTACAGTAAAAGGTTGTGATAACACATGGCACCCTGTTAGGGCATTGCAAATAAAATCTTACATCTAGGTAGTTTATAAGATTTCGCATCCACGTCAAATCAACAGTTGATTTTATCGCATACTGAGTGTTGATTCCATCAACGGTGGATAATATCATTTGGTACAACCAAAACTCAACTCTAAACTAAGAGTGGTTCGGTTTGGTTTGCTTGTCACCCTAACTGTGGATTGTTAATGTCAAATTTTGACATTGTACGTATTCGAGAACTTATGATTTTTCCCACATCAACGGGAGATCAACACGATACGTCAAACGTCGCTTGTCGAATAGGGGTCAAGGTCTTAAACTTTTTCTCTGCTTAGTACGAGTGGATAAGTGATTAAAATTAGAGATATTGTAAGTTTTATTATTCATTTGTTAAAATGTGTATGTTTAAAAAGCTACCTTTCATATTATTCTTATTTTAGATTTAGAGGATAGTGGATGACCGCGTCTCATTAAAGAAAATGTGTTTACTCAATTTGATGTATGATGAGTTGATGACCTATGTATATTAATCACAGTTAGGGGCTGTCCATTACCCCCCCCCCCCCCCCAAAATCTTCCAAAAATGACCGCGAAATGACTTCGAATGACCCCGTTTCCTCCCACATCATGCTACCATCATCCGATGTCCGGACCCCCCCGCCCCTAATTTGAAATGACGTAATTTGTGAATAGCCCCTTATGCCTCTTCGTTTAACTGTTTTCGATTTTTCTATTACTTAATATAAATGTTAAAAAGTTCCAATCTTGTTTGTCATTCGTTTTCCGTTACTACTCCCGTGAATCGGTCCACTTTCCTCTTAACACGCAATTGCAACATGTCAAAGTGATCAAAATCCCTTCCAAAACACGAAACCCACATAATATCACAAAATCAAAGTACGCTCCTCCTCCCCCTCAATTTTTTTTTAAATTTTTGACACGTGTAATTTTATTAACTCATCTCCAAGTAAAAATGAGCCCATGTAAAACCACTTAACGATACCTATACTGTTAAACCTCAATTAATATATTCACTTCATCAAACTGTCTCCCGTACTTGGATCATCACCGATATACCTAGTCTTTACATATATGTATTATTTATATGAAAAATAAAAAACTTGGAAAAAATACCTTATCCTCTACAAAACTGAGTCTATATTGGCGTAATTAAAGTATCAAGAATCGATATTTAGATGTAATCTTTTGGAGTAAGTCGTCTTGTAAGTAATAAACTCGAGCTGTCGTAATCATTTGTCATTCTCATCGTATTCAGTAACGGTCATTAACAAGTAAACACGTTTCGATCTTATGTCATTGGGATAAGATGAAAATGTGTATAGATATTTACGATCCTTATTTAGTATTCAGCGAGAAAAGCAACACGTCAAGTTATTCGCCAGTGACGCATCCATTTTCTTGGAGATTGGACATGAAATGGTTTTGCACCGTTAAAACAATCAGTGTTTTGATCGATTGCATACAGATACACAATAATCTAAATAATGAGATTTGCTTGTTTTGACTTGCTTACACGGTTGACTAAAATTGGAATAAGATTGAATAGACATAGGGCCCGATTCGGATTATGAAATAGACATCTATTAGACATCTTTTAGACATCACCAAGATACGATAACGATATGTTTAAGATCTAACCTGTCAAATTTGATATTTGCGCGATTCTGGAGATACTCTTGAACGATTTCCACAGGATATGACTTAGAGACCTAATTCACATCTAATAGATATCTTACTCTATCTAACGTAAAAGTGACATTAGTTGCCCGAATTGCGCTGCAAAAGAGAACTAGTTAATATCTAAACTATAACGTATCTAGAATGGACCTAGAACGTGTCGTCTCTTGTGAATATCTTGAAGTTCGAATACGACAGATGTTCTCTTTTTGTCGTGGCATCTTGTTATGCCATCAATAAAAGTGAGATAGGCAATTGAAACTATTTAAGACTACAATGTATTTTATAGATAGCATAAAATTATGCCTCTAGCCTTATCGACCAATAAAATCGGTTTAGAGAAACATTAATTGTATGGTGTGAATATGTACTACAAAAATACTTTTATAGGTACATATTAATAAAGAACCTGCTTGTAAAACATGCTCGCAGCGAGAATCATACTCATCTATTTACTCGTACAATGAAACTTTCTTAAACGATTATGTCCTAAAATGTATTCAATACAGAGCAGTCATTAGGGATACTAAATAAAGCAATTTGAACCATTAACCAACTAAATACTTAGACGTTTTATAACAGCCCTTTGGATTATTTTATGGTTATCAATAAAGTTGTAATGGTAGTGAATGATTTTAGAACACTGCAAATAAATGTGTTCGAAATAAAAATGTCTTGTTACAAAGTATGAAGTTCAGCTAATTTTGGGAGAAGCTGGGTAACGAAAAGCATTAAAACCTTGTAAAAAAAACGATTCTGTTGACAGTAAGTTTTAAAATTTAAAATTAATAACAAACATTAAAAAGTTCCATAAAAGTCTGAAATCTGACTATCAAATAGTTACACGGTTATCTCAATACTCTAGTAAAAAATGTAATAACAACATGTACTTTAAATAAAACATGTTAAATAAATTACATATTAAAAAATCAAACGGAGAGTGATTTTGCTATCATATTATACATTGATTTCAAGTTAACCCAAAGTTTACAGGATTTATTACTACATATTTATAACACATATTGGTTTAATATGTACCTATGTATTAAAATTATTTATGTAAACACTTTATTGTAGGTACTTAAAAAACGGTTTAATTAATAATGATCAAACAACCATATATTTGTTGAACAATTTTGCACTTCATGCAAAATCTGCATATCGTCAGGTGACAAGCAAAACTCACTAATTACTACCACGAGTTAATAGCCATAGTGAACCATAATACCTAAATAAGGTTGATTTTTGTTTAATATTTTTTAGTAATTAGTGAGTTTTGCTTGTCACCTGACGATATTTTTTAATAACGTACCTACAAAGCGGACTTACCTTATGTGAACGCTCAATACAGTTAGTAAACGTCAGTTATATTTAAAATTGTCACAATTATTAAACTCGCATTTCAGTACTACAGACGTTTTAGACAGCCATTCGTCTTCACTAGTATATGTCCACCATTAAATATTTACTATATAAAAATGTATCTAAATACTTAAATAGAATATTCGTTCTCTGATAAGCTCAGTAATCGACCACTGAGTAAATGTGCTTCACTGTACCCCAATCCGAACAGAGTGGGAGCTAGTACCTAACTGACATCGTAGAGCCGACACAAACATTTAAGAACACAAAAACTATTTTTAAAAATCGACAAGATCTGATCGCCTCGCTCATTGCATTATTAATTAAACAGTGTTATTAACCTTTTAATAACGATTAATATTAAGACAAAACAGGAGCTGAGTTTTAAATATTTTAGGTAAATATACCTGTCTCGCTAACGGAAGCGGCTCCTAAAAATAGTGCGATAAGGACAAGGCGAAAAATTCTGCGTAAAAATCTCAAAAATCGAGGTTTCGTACTAGACTGTTTCCTCCTCCAAAACTTAACCAATCCTAACCAAACTTGGAAATCTAAATGATTATAAAATTAGCTGTGTCGGACCGTTTTGCTTTTTTGGCTAATTGATATCAGTTTTGAATACCACGCCTCTCATTGCGGCATAGTCAATTAGGCCATTTTGGCCATTTTTGAAGGGCTCTAGCGCCTTAAAAAACAAAAATATCAAAAAAAGCAAACGGTCCAACACAGATATTGGCAATATTAATCTGTGTTGAAAAAATCATTGCTCTAGCAACAAAACCCACGGAGGAAACAGTCGAGTACGTTTGTATCGAGTAATTACCACTCCTGTTGGCTCTTAAGAGCACTGTAGGTAATGTCAATTAGCTTGTCATAAAATCCATCGGGTTAAATGAGGGCGTGAAGAGAACAAGACCGACAGCTCCTATTACCCGTGGTACCTATATACAAGTACTGTGGTCTCACAAGGCCGGTTGTTACCCTGGAACCAGATTATTGATCAAGTTTTGAGCTAGGCATATATAGGGCACGAGCTTTTAGACCTGTTTAAGTGTTTATATGCATGTATGCATTTAACAAGAAAAGTTTTAATTCGAGTCAAGGGCGATGTGCTTTTGACGATTATGACTTTTTATCTACTAAGCTAGACGAGATTATCATTAATTATTAATTAATGATTTCAGAGCATAAGTCGACAAACGTAGTCCCCATTTTTTCTCACATTATGAAAAAAAAAATACACAATTTATACTGTACTAACCGTAACTAAGGGGCTATTCATAAATTACGTCATTTCAAATTAGGGGGGGGGGGTCTGGACATCGGATGACGGTAGCATGAAGTAGGAGGAAATGGGGTCATTTGAAGCATGATTTTTGAATGATTATAGGGGGTGGGGGGTCATTTATGGACAGCCCCTAATTTATGTTCCATCTTTTTACTATTTTCTATTTATTATAAGAGTTAGGAGCGAAAAACACATTCCATACAAGTTTTAAAGTTTCTAACTCTCAAAACATAACTGATAATAATTAAATGCAACCATGCAACTTTTTCAGTATGATACAAATTAACTACAACTAGTAAACTCTTTGCAAAGAGGAAAATGGAAGACCGCGCGCGCCATGTTGCTCGCTTACTCACGGAAACGTAGTCCCCATTTTCCTCTCTAAATAATGCCATTTATGATTATAAATTTAATGGCTTTAACACGTACATGATCGATATAATGAGTTAAAATTGTTGTGTTCAAAAATAACTTCACGTGCATTTTGTGGTTAATATCGTATAATATATAATAATATTGTAGGATCGTTAACATACGCTTATATCATGTTATTTCTTTTTTGCTTCGATTTCTGGATCCACGGACTTGCCACAATGGATTCCGCATCATCAATGTGTACAAATAGACGTTTTTTCACTTGTCAAATAGGTGCTTCGCCGCATCACTCAATGGCATCAGCATCATGCACAGATCAGACTCAAATAGCCCACATTTGGCACTTGTTCCATCAAGAGCGAGTAAGCGATTAACTATCGGCGATTTTCTCGCCCAAGAAACGAACAAAAGATTAGGATCCAGGGGGCCTAGCCAAAACACATTTCGAAAAAAGATATCGCTAACGAATCGATAAAAAATGTATGGGAATGACAGGTACCATAGATGAGTCTTTCGAAAAATATTAACGAATACAAAAATGTTAGCCAAGTTGCAATGTTGTAACGAAACGCAAAACTTTCGTTACCGGGATTCGCCATCTGTCATACATTGCCTAGCCAAGTGACACTTTTGACAAGCGAAATCAAATCGTTATCGCCTCCTAGGTGTAGCTACGTAGCGCGAGCTATCCCCTTGCAGATAACTTATCGAAGCACAAGAAAATACCGAATAATAGTGTTTGTAAATTAGAATTTGTAGTAAAAAGCATACTTCAACATCATTGTGGGCGGCGAACAACGCGGAAGTGTCGCTTAGACGCAGGCGCCGTCTGAAAAATCGCCTCTATTGAAACTGCTTAGGAAAGGACTGCTACGATCAAAGGATTGTGGGCCGTACGCAGCATTTCACCCAAAGGATTCAATGTGACCGAGGCGCTGAATATCTACCTATCTATAGTGACAGTGTCATGGAAAAATGGATTATGCACCCACAAATGCAACACGTAACAACGTCCCTACAAAGGTAAGAGTGAGTCAATAACTTATCCCTACTATACCTACTAAAAAGTATATAAAATATGTTATTAATGCTAAAATAACAAATGTGTTCCTGTTACGTCATCAAATATAAACCGATGAACGGTGTAGATTAAATTTGGTACCCATATGCACAATGGCAAGCACTTGTTTTTCAATAGGAAAGTGAATTGAATGTGTAAAGGCAAAGGTATATAGGTAAAGGCTTTACAAATATAGATAAAGACTCGGGAACAAATGTTCTTCACACAAATAAATGCCCTTCCCGGGACGCAAAACCATCACCTTCATAGGCAAGGTCACTAACAACTAGCAATGTTGTAGTGTCATCCCATTTTCTTAAATTGATTTGAAAGGGACGAGACTACAGTGTTGCTACTTTTTAATTTCTACAATTTCTTGTCGGACTGTACAGTAAGCTCAAGAAGACTTGTGTTGTGGGTACTTAGGGTACTTAGATAACTATATATAGATGGTCAAACCAATTTGTCAGTCAGTAAGAACCAGGAAAACTATACTCATAGTTATCTTTTGGGTGCTAGTACTAGTATATGACAAAGCTAGTATGATTATCTCCGTCTTTGTTTGAAATGAGACAGTCCTTTGACAAACTATACTTAAATACATAGACAACACCCATGACTCAGGTACAAAATATCTGTGCTCATTACACAAATTTCCTTACCGGGGATTCAAACTCAGGATTATCAGCTTAACCGGCAGGGTCACTATAGTCACTACCAACTAGGCCAGACGGGCTGTTGTCATACATATCAATTATCAACCATAGTATTGAAACTTTTTCATATTATGAAACATATTGTATATGACTTCTTTTGGCAGGCACAGGTACAGTCAGCTGAAGAGAAAAGGTACCAACCCTGCATACAAACTTCTATGTAGCGGTGGTACCTTTTCTCTGCAGCTGACTGTACCTACACACTATATAAAAATAATCTTAACATATACTTACACAAAACATTTAGTTTTTTTTGTCATGTGACTGGTAGAGAATAAGTATTATAACCAAATGTTACAAAGTTTGTTGAAAAACTAAGCATTCATTTTGTTTCAGGTGACTTGGATATTCATTGCAGCCTTGGCATATGAACCAATACTTTATGGTGCTCCAAAGCCAGGGTCAAGGGAAGAAACTATGTCACATGTACAACCACAAAAATATATTGAGTGTTGTTTTACTGTTTTAAAACACTGTACATAATATATGTACAAACAAGAATGCTTGGCTACTGATTTCATGCTGCCGGCAAAAAATACCTGCTGCATCTTTCATTAACAGATTTTCAATAAAATAAATTAACTTTTTAACCCAATCATTGTTTCATTTATTTATGGTGGTTACCACCTTAACTTTTGGTATGCTTAGGAGCAGATCTGCTCCCATGTATATACTTACCTATATTCAACTTTAAAAAAATGCATTAATTTTTAAAAGTTGTCTTTAAAAAACGACCGGTCTGGCCTAGTGGGTATTGACCCTGCCTGCTAAGCCGATGGTCCTGGGTTCGAATCCCAGTAAGGGCATTTATTTGTGTGATGAACACTAATATTTGTTCCTGAGTCATGGGTGTTTTCTATGTATATAAGTATGTATTTGTCTATATAAGTATGTGTAAGTTATTTATTTTATTTTATTTAATTATGATTGATATATAAATTACAAATTTTTGACAGGAGCATACAAAAGGTTAAATATGAACAAAAAGCAAAGACAGTAGGTAATAAAACAATAATATTAAGTAACAATATGATTTATTAGTTTTGGTTTCACAGGCAGCTTTTATCTTATCTAATGCATAACATCTATGTATTCAATGTCCGCTTGACTTTTGTTAATTTCGAAAATGTTTGAAGTCTATGAAGTAAATGATTTCACTGAGGTTACACTGATTCGGGCAAACCTGTCCACAATTTCACTTCACGGTTTGAATCATTACTAACGCTTAAAGTATTGTCTCTTCTGGTCAAGTAAGCCAGCAGTGCATGTCCTTAGCACTGGTAACTGTCATGAAGATTGCAGCGGCAGCTTTGACTGTACGTGCCAACTTGGCGAGGACTTCTCAGCGTGGAAGAAGAGCCCGCGGAGTCCGCTCTTGCCCGCTCTGGCTGCGCCGCCGCCTTGGTTGGGGCTGCGGGGACGACGGCTGTCTGAAATTGTTAAACTTTAGGTCAAAATTATATGCAATTAACAACACACTTTTCAAATATTACACTATATAGAGTTATTTTATCACGAAATTGTGATTAATTAAGTTAGACAAATACCAAAATATTTAATTTGCTTACCGATAAAACAATTATTTTCTCCAAAATTAGATTCGCTGTTCACTTGACACTCTTGACAGCTGACAGATGACGTTTCTTGACGGTTTTGAACGAGAACCACAGACAAAAATTAATTTTTACCGACTTGGCGCGTAGCTTGAGCGTTAACTAAAAAGATTGCCTCTTGGCTAGGTTATTATAAACATTATCGACCAGTCGCTCGCGATCGTAGAGATCGAATCGACACGGAGCGAATGTAATTTGGCTACGGGCCCAGGCCGCGTAGCCAAGATCAAGGCCTGTTCACTTCCTAAGAAAGTTATGTCCCCAAATAATTGCGCATGTGTGCGCCTGAAGCTTCTATGTGTGCGTTGGCCTCCGAGAAAAAGTTGCGAGTAATAAAAATAAAAACATTTTTCTACAGCAACATTGCTCCCAACTCTGATTTAAATTATCACGAATTTTATACATAATTAATCATAAAACGGGACTTAAAACGCTTAAAACTTAATTACACGCGATTAAGTTTTATAATGAATATTTGCTTCCAACTGTCTTTATCAATATTCATAAAATATATGGAGGGTAGATACGTCTACCCACCATAATAAAAAAATATATTTGTCAATGACTCTGTCCAACTGCTGTGGTTAAAGTTCATAACGAAAATTTTATTTATTAAATCTTTAAATAATAAATACAACGTAGCGGTACAACCACTTAAGACTGTAAGTCTGTACCTACATAGATTACAGCAACGCACATAGAAAATGTGCTAAATGCGGAGCAACGGCTGTTGAAGCAGCCAGAGTGAAATTTATACAGCTTTAGTGGGTTCAGAAGGAACCGAGTCATAACGCATCTGGAAAGCGTATTAATTAACCGTGAAGAAATGTATGAATGAATACAAGTTAGAAATCTGTGTAAAATGCCGTGTGTAAAGTGTAGTGTATCTGTGTGTAAAGTGTAATAGGTAGGCATGCCTAATGTTATTTGTATAATACTGAAAACTTTGTGAATGCGCTTTATTAATGTCTATTTTTATTAAGTTGTCAGGGTTTAATTTTCAGTGTATATTTCTATATGTAAAACATAATACAATGTTATAAACATAAATATGCCTTTTATTTAAATCAATAGATAATACCACAAACAAGGGGTAATATTTGCATCTTTCATATATTTCGTGATATGAAGATAACAAATATGTTTATCAACATAATTACTATATACCTATAATACCAATACCCGCCAGGCTAAACCGGTTGTCAACTTTAGTTCCATTGGTACACATCGAGGGCGCCAGTAGTATAAACGTATAAACGGTTGGGGACATTTTTTTGTATGGAGTTACCGTTCTTCTCCTAGTGAGTATTATATTCTTTGGCCAAGATGCCAATCGCTTACGCTCCGTAGCGATCGAAACGCAACTGTCACTGTCACACTAATATGGAAGAGTGATAGAGAGACATCATGCTTTTCGCTGTCGAAGCGATAGCGATTGTAACCTTGGCTAGGCCGGCTGTGTTAGTAAAAGAGACACATATATTAATAGTTCATCGCTGGCTGTTCACACTGCCGGCGAGAACACTCGCTCTACTAGTTTGTCGCCGGGATAAGATAAAACTAGCTCAGCGGTACTCGTTCGGCGATGCTCGCTTCGTAGTTAGAACTCCAGCTGCGAGACCAATCAGTCTGCGTGTTCGGCTACGCTGCACCGCCCGAGCGAGTGGCGCGAGTAATAATAGCCCGTCGCACTCGAACACTCGCCTATAGCCGAGCGACAAAACTATTGGAGCTAACACTCGCTTCTCGCCGCTCGCCCACTCGTTTCTAGTTTATCGTTCTACTCGCTTATCGCTCATCGTCGGCGGTGGGACAAGTGCCTTTACCGCTGAATCTCAATTTTTATTTTTGTTGTAGGTATATCTGCAGGGGGCCTAGCCAAGATAAAAATCGTACTGTGAGCTGCAAAAGAATCACTTTACGAATGGATTTAATTTATAAATTAAAATTGGTCAGAGCGCGACCATTTGGAAGTTAAGATGAACGCCATGTCGCTGTCGACGGCAAGCGGTGCGGTAGTACGAGTAGTACCTACGTACGCAGCCATGGGCGTTATACCAAGAACATACTTTATTAGTTAGGAGCGGCAATGGTTTGTGAGCCCAAGTCGTCCTGTATGCTCCATGTAGAGGGCGTGATCGGCGACTGAACCAGTAGCCGTATATCATTTCATATTTACGCCGATACAAGGCATTTTTTTCTGAATCAGACATGTTAATGCATGTTAATAGTCTCAATTAGAACTGTTGCCTACGATGATTGCAAGTTAATCAAAAGCAATTTATGTTTTGTCTAAAAGAAAAAAGGTATGTCGTGGTTAAAATACCGCCTGCTTTTGTACAACATTGTATAGAGACTGAGACAGTGGGCCCGATTCGGATTATGAAATAGACATCTATTAGACATCACCAAGATACGATAACGATATGTTTAAGATCTAACCTGTCAAAATTGACATTTGCGCGATTCTGGCTGGAGATACTCTTGAACGATTTCCAGAGGATATGACTTAGAGATCTAATTCACATCTAATAGATATCTTACTCTATCTAACGTAAAAGTGACATTACTTGCCCGAATTGTGCTGCAAAAGAGAACTAGTTGATATCGAAACTATAACGTATCTAGCCTTGTGCCTACATTTGTCCTACCCAAAGGACATAGAACACCTCTATGTATGCGACATATAGTTTAACTTAAAAATACGAGTAGGTAGGAGGCTAGAATGGATCTAGAACGTGTCGTCTCTTGTGAATATCTTGAAGTTCGAATACGGCAGAGTAACCTGTCTCCAAACATGGGAACCATGTTCGATTTACGATGGCCGTTTCACATAGTGTGGAATATGACACTTATGGAAACACGTCCACATTGATTTAAATTCGTTGACAGCAAATATTGTGATTCTTCAAGTTATCTGCTTGAGTCCTGCTTGACATATAAGTATATACGTAAGGGGCTCACATATTACTAGTTCGCAGAACGATATCAGCCTGTCAGATAAACGCAAAAGGTGACAGTTCCGAACAACTGACAGACTGATATCGTCCGGCGAACTGGTAGTTAATCTGTGGGCCTATTGAGGTCTACAGACAAAGCGAATAGGTACACTCTAACTGAAAGAACATTTATAATATAAAAATATCAATTTATTAATGCCTATTATATTGTAAAATTTTCTGTACTTCGGTCCATAATGTGGCCGAATGTTTTGGTATTCGGCTAAATCACTATTCGTTCGTGGCACCTCTATCTGCGTTACACTTAATAGTTGTGCCGTTCTCGAGAACGTTCTGTATGGATCATTCACACTTGGGGCTCAAGGATTAAAGTAATAATCATTTAAACAGACGGCTTTAAACATGATGGCTGACATTTCAAACAAGACAACTAAATCTCGCCAACAGCCATGCATACTCGCAAATTATTCAAAACAAAGACACTATTTTTTTTCGGAAACACCTTTTTCATGTTTGTGAACTATTTGCTACAACCACTACTACTTTTATCACGATGTACTTACGTCATTAAATTTTGAACCTTATTTTAACCAACTAAAAGGTGTTTATTCCCTATTTGTTTATTCGCAGAATTTCATCATAGATCTAGTCTTGTGGAAACAGGTTTTCTTTTTAAATAGTCTTCCTTATGTTCCCCGCGGCTCGTCTGAACTTCTTGATGATAAGAATTTATTAAGGATTACCTTAAAGGGATGACGCTACAAGGTGTCCTAGTACGAACAACAACAAATTTACGTGACCATTATCAGACCTTAACTCGTTGCCATAAGGTTCACAAATAGCCAATAAATGTGTTGAAGATACAGGCTGCTTGTTTTATAAATGAAAGTTTTTGCAAGGAATACCGCGTTATGTTTTGCTTGAAGAGTTTAATTCACTTAACATAACTTGAATTTGAAGCCTCAGCCGGTTATATCTCATAGATACTTAATACTATGGCCTTACATGTTGTTGGTTGTAAAATATGAACCTTTGGAGTGGATTTTCATTTAAATATGATTACGTTCTAGTCCTTAAAATGGGCGAGAAGATCATGCAAGAATGTGATAAATTGTTTGAAGAGTTATACAATAGTAGATACAATAATGTAATATTATATGTATAGCTCTTCAAAGTAGGTATCTTATGTATCATAAGATACAAGTGCGAAAAGTAGGAGATTCGCAATTAGTGGCGTTAAATTCAAACACGACCGAAGGGATGTACTTACATTATTTTAATGCTTTAAATAAATAATGTCGACAAAAAACCACACTGCAAAATGAATATTAATCCTAAGATTTCTCAAGTAACATAATTATCTTCTCACACACATCGATTTAATTTAATCCCACCCAATCACACACTAACGACAATAATGTAACATCTCTAATGATACATTAAAGCTGTAATAAAATTACGATACACCGTCTATCTACTTAAATTAAGTAACGTTATGTCAGAATATCGGATCAATGGCCTAAAGCATGTTATCATAATATTACTGCCAGGGTTGGCACCTAACATTATGAATATTAATATCGGCTGTCATTTGTCAAGTGAGGTAGACATTGCGTGCTAACATTGTTTGAGATTTGCAAATAAAATCGCTATAATAACTAGGGGAAATATTCACCTAGGAATAATTATAATCATTTAATTATTTCAACATTGAAAAGTTTCATATCCGCTAATATTTTTTTATGCAGAATTTTAAATTGACATCCCTACCGGACGTGGCAAAAAAAGGATCGATTACTTTATAAATAGAATCTCGTTTAAGAAATAATTTGCTGTGTCAAAAGTGTATGTGAAAAATATCAGGATTAATTGCAAAGTAAAAAACACCTTACCTATCAAAATAATAGTAGGTTTGTCTATATTATACAGGGTACACTTTTTACCTTCCTATCTTTATGAAGCATAAATTAATACTTAAATGAATATCTGGCCTAAGTAATCTACGGTTACAGTCTTACAATAATACCTACCTACAGCCTACCTACCTAATTATGTTAACTCTATCTTTAAATTAATGTTCACCTTACAAAGTGACGCGTTACTTTTTGCATCTACATAATTGTTTTAAATTATGAAGCACGCTCTATAATACAAAATTAAAGTTGATACAGTCAGTGTCAAATAATTATACCTGTAGAAACAAAAGTTACCACAGTATTTTGACTTTAAAGGGGAACGTACAATAAATCCAGTTGGACCACAGTTTGTAGTATTTATTGTACAATTTTTTTTAATTTACGTAAATTATGGTCAAGTTTTTTGTACAGTTGACGTCAATGTAATGGTTTAAGTATAGTCAAGAAAAAGATGCAAAAGTGTGAACATATCTATGAAGTCGACGACTGTACGGCGGTCAATAATTCAACGGGTCTAATATTATTATATTATACAATACTCAATAATTATAACTGTACAAAACTGAATAAATATCTTAGCGCCACTTGCATCATCCCATTAACTCGGGGTTAACCGGTTAAACCTGGAGTTACCATGGTTACCAGTACAATTTGACATTGGGTTAACGGTTTAACGGGTTAACCCCGAGTTAGTGGGATGGTGCAAGTGGCACTTAATTCGGTTACCGCGATAGTTGCTCATTAAAAAGAATTTTACGCGTTTTATTTCATGTGCAAAACACAATTTAATTTAATCAGGGTCGGTAAAAAAGCTAAATGTTGCTTAATGCCCACCGTTTACTGGAGGTGTGATTAAACCTGTACTTTACTTCCATTTCAGTCATAATGGGTTTCGATTAATTTTTTACTATTGGTTTCTATTCTAGGAAGTATTATTTTCACGCCAATACAGCTGTGCCCCCTGTGTGTGTACTACCGTGCCCCCGCCAAGTCCAGCAAAATAAAGAGGCACGGCCGTACCATTTTTTTCTCGAAGCCATTCAGGCCATTTTCGACATCTGGTAACTTTGTGCTGTTGGTATTAGGTACTCGGTATGATAAAGACAATAATTCTGAAACATTCGAGACAGTTAATAAATGATGACTGAATGATGGACATCATGATTCGAATGTTAAAATAAATGAAATGATTGACAAAACTAGAAGTATATACCAACACTAGTATTTATTTTATATAGGTAGATCTACATACATCGCCATACCTAATATATAATTTAACGTAAGCTGAAATGCGTGTAAAAAAGAAAGAAGAAACTCGAATAAATAAAAGTAAGCAGTAAGTAAGTAACAGCCAAAACAGTAACCAAACTTAAGAAAGAAATAAAATAAATCTTTAAATTACAAAAAATACGAATGTCTACGAAATTACCATACTTCAAATATGTTTGGCGAAAGTAATAAATCTAATGAAAAGCAAAAAGCGCTTGCTTCATCCGAAGTCTTATTAAATTGCGAGTATATTAATATATGTACATGTTACATGTTCTAGTTTGAAATTTCTTCCAGGACATTAACTCTTAGTTTATCTCTTAATATTTTTTTGCTATGAAATTAATATTGACTAGAGACGTTATTGTAATGACATAAGAACTACATTCGCACTGTAAAGGATCGAGTCTTATCTAGTCATAGATAAATCTGTCTGTCAGTGTTGTTGGCAAGTTAATTAATAATTCTTCTATCTTCTTATTATTTTGATGACTTCAGTAGTTATTGACCCTCTAGCGAGGGCCCGAGTGTAAAAACTGTCAGTAAAAAAGATGAATAATTATTTTGTAAGTTATAACTTACAGGTGTTTTGACTTCTGTCTAAACTGTAGTAGCTAATAAGTATTTTTTTGTTATATAAGCTCAAGTTTGCTCCAGTTAGACAGCTTCCGTTGATGGATCAGGGAAGATCAATTTATGTATGGTTGACGAATGATATTCGAGCCATATAATTTTGATGATACTACAGTCCAAGCTTTGTAAGGATTGACATTTATCAGTCAACCCTTACAAAAAATATTTAAAGATACAGAAAATAAAGCTATTAAGTTAAAATTATTTTTAAGAAAATTTTGTATTATGTCATTCATTCAAGTTGAGTTATTCCAAAAAAACTTGTCTTGTTATTAAAACGACGTAAGTGCTGTGGCGCACTCGGCCAGTTTTTAAAATCATTTAAAATATTTTACTAGATGTAAACTAAATCTTGCTGGTAGAGTTTACCATAAATTATGTGTCACGTTCCGCCAAAGGGCATTGTAATTATTTTAACATGCAAGCAGTGTCGTTCAACACTTACTTATGCTTTGTTTTGTGTCATTATTAAAATGACATAATTTGTTTAAGAGCCATTTTTACATCTTTTTATCATAAGATTTAAAACGGCGTATTTCTTAGTCACTGCTGATTGACGCAAAATTGTAGTTTTTTATGTTCAATCATTGCACATTTTAATCAACAGCAAGTACCACGAAGATTTTACACTGAAAGTAGACTACCAAGAGTATCAAGTCAATTCGAACGTACATTATGACATCTAAATGTTTTCATTCCGTTATCGTGCATTTCGCTCTTACTTATCCGTACATGAATTGGCGCGAGCAAGACGAGCGATCACTTAATTACATCACTCTTTATATCTATTGTACCTCACATGAACGGATGAATTCACAAACATCTTAACAAGCCAAAGTTCCAAAAATTGATTTACACGACCTTATTGTCAGTGTCTTAGAGGCATGTAAATATATTTTTTGGAACGATGGATTGTCAGAGTAATAGGGCCCGAGGGCCTACCGTGAACCACGTTCGACGTGTTGCCTTGTCACACTTACGTAGGAAGTTACAAGTGAGAGAGGGAGGCAACACGTCGAACTTGGTTTGCGGTAGGCCCCCAGGTCAAGTCTAATTTCTGTATAAAAAAAAGGATTGTTAACAAAGATGATTGTGAGCTCGACTGTACCAATCATTGATTATAAAGAGGCACGACTGAAATGTTCGCGATTCATGACTCAGAATTTTAATTGTCATGAAAACAATGTTCAACAATCAAGCAAACTTGGTAGTATTTACGAATCAATATGGCAGCAAAAACCTTTGATGATTTAGATGTTTAACATCTTAAGTCAAAAAGGTATACAGTATGTCTCTGACCATGGGGCTTTAATTCCAGGGCTGCCATGGCGTGATTTTACTCGCTAAAACGAAGCTACTTTTACTACGGGACCAACCCCAAAATCGGGGAAATAATTTGTGCTTTTCCATAGAAAACGTCGACATCTAATCAGCCAAAATGTATGAAAAAGTAAAAAAAAAATCAGGATTTCGGGGTTGGTGCCATAATAAAAGTAGCTCAGTTTAGCAAGTAGAATCGAGCCCTGGATTCAAAGCCCCATGGTCAGTAACACCCTGTATATACATACTCATATTATATTTAGGTACTGCTTTTTGACTTCGAATTGATCTTACCATTAATTGGCCTTACGTCAGCAGGGTTTATCTGAAGCAAACATTTGTTTAAAGATTTACGCGATCACTATTATTAAAGCTATGGGAAACGGAAACATGCGCATTGTCAGTAAACAACTTCTTTTACTTGCGTTTAGTCAGTCAATGCAAATTCCATGTGAGACCAATCAACTAGAAAGTTAATTACTTGACCTCCGCAATAATTGCCCAGTCGGAGGCTGATATAGAAAACTTCTAGACTAGAATTCAGTAATGTCAAATGTCCTGCAAATCTTGTTACTTCTGCACTTTTACTTTCATTTAGTCTTTGCTAAGCTCTAGAGTCTAGACTAGTCTAGAACACTAGAGCTATAAACGCATTAAGGTGGTTCTCCTTGCTCGATTTTCATACAACTTTCTTGGCACCCTAGCTCCTATTATATAGGGTTTCTTCACTTGTATATGTAATGTTTGGGTAGTATATATATTTCTGTCTTCGCAGAACGTAAAAAAATACTAGATTTTGATTAAAATTATTAAGAAAAAAGCCTTTGAATATTGGTAAAAATTTGCCCCATTGCTTGTTTGTGTGAGTGATGCTTATAGTGTAGGTGTAATTCTAACATGGCGACTTCATTTGACAAGCAATCATTTTTAATTTATCAAAGGTGTAACAGATGGCACTTTAAAACCGCAACACAGATTACCTGTGTATTTTGTTTTATTTTCACTCAATAGAGGGAGATATATTTAATGCACAAAGCATGTTACGAGTATACTCATTTAAGAGTCTCCTTTCTGATATAATTTCATTCCCAGATTTAATATAACTTAATAATTATTATGATTATTACACAATAAAATACATTTATATAACTATACATTTAATAGAAAGGTCAGTCCAAACAATCATTCGCGTAACGGTCGTCCACCGAAAAGCCTTGTGAATTCTGCTTTCGGTTCGGCAGAAATATAAATGTTCGCTGGAAAAGCCTATATTTATTGTAACAATGATTTTTAAACTAAAATACCTAGCTATATTTTTCTCAAAAATATATAGGTATGTGGAAAAAAATGTCATCTTCTTGTAAATAAACAAGATTCTATATGTTCTACTTGTGCATAACAATAACATTAGTAGATTATTAACCAAGTGATCATTTCTTGTTGAATTTTTTTTCAAAAATGTTGCCTTTCACCCGAGTTAAAACACTCTACTTTTCATTTCGCATATAAGGAAAGTAAAATGCATGTGTTTTTTAAATACATTTTTATACTAGGTATTTTTGAGAGTAGGTACTTTCAATTAACAATTTGGCCAAAAGTAATATCGTTATTTATGGAATGGGGAGTCAAATATCAGAATGGAAATTGTTATACATCCATTTATACCCAAATTTCAATTCCTTATTGTAAAAAGAATAATAAAATCGTACTTGGAATTGGAACCTAAACTGCTCTAGTGCAGAAACGTAGGGTAAACCGGGTGCAATAGTACCACGGGGCAATAGTACCATCGTTATTATCTTCACAATTACAACGAAATATGAATATGTGGGTATATACGATAAAGCCCAATACTTGTCTGGACCCGCTCACTTAGTGTAGTAAATAAAGGTAGTGGACCCCGCAGTAATTCCTCAGCCAGAAAAAGCTTTACAGTATGATAAAGTATCAATAAATAAAAAGTATTGTATAAATTTCCAAAGAACAATAATAATAGTATTTAAGTAAATATCTAAAGTCTTAAATCGTTAATATCTTTTTAAGGAAAATTGCTCCGTTTAAACTTTCTTCTCCGGACATGTTCATGTAACGTATTGCAACAATATATGAAATATCAAAAAAAAATCCCCGCAGAAATACCAATATTAACAAAATATATTTTTTTGGCGTGGCTTGGACCGGAAAATTGCTCAGTCTAATTTTTTCACTGGAATGCCATTTTATTGCCGATTTATACATACAAATTGAAAATCTAAAAAATTTACCATGTAACTATACTTTTTTTCAGAAATTGCCTTTTTACTCGCTGTGGAAAATTTCTCTATCCATTTTATTTATTGAATTAAGTTCACAGTTTTCTTTCCATTCAACTATAAAAACATCCAAAAAAATAACGAGCGTATTCAAAACTAAACATATCGGGAGCAGTGTATAGGAGCGGGGTGTACAAGGGATGACAGTTCTTTTGGATATTTTGGATTTAAGTATATACGTGACTACTTAGTATATATTAAAAAAGAAATCAGGCTGAGAAATTTTCCACTCTCAGTTTTTTATAGTTCTAAAATACATAAACTTGGGTATGCATTTTTTTTGGATTTTCTTACCCACTACGCCAAATTATATTCTAAGATCATATAAGAAGGAAAAAATGGCAGAGCAATTTTCCGATGAAAATGAGCGCCAAAAAAGGAATTATCGTAAAAAAAATATTCTCATGTTTGACAAAAGTTGTAGATTTTTTTCTAGTATCAGATACTGATACAAATAACTTATTTGGTAAAATAATTTTGGACGGAGGAATTACTCGGTTCAATATATAAACAGATTTGTATTTTTACGTATAAATACCTAACTTAGGAGTGGTTTTTTTTTGGATATTTATATGTTAGTTTCGGCTCATACTATACAATAACCAAGCAAAATTTCATCGACTGAGAAATTAATGCATGGGTCTCCATACAACAACTTGCTTCGTTTACTACACTACACTAGTCGGCCGCTCGCTGCGACGCGGAACGGAGGTGCGCGGAGACCATTTTTGTTTTCGAGTGATCAAAGTAAGTATTTACGAGAAATATTTTGTCATATTATTCAAAACCAAATAATCCTAGAGTTAGATTGGTATTAGATTATGATTAGTTAGTTATCAAAGTTTCTTTTGTGGGACAGTATGGGGATGAGTTAGGTAAAGGAATTGAAATATAAGTACTTTATGTAATTTTGGGTACTCGGGGGCATTAGTAACTATGTGAGCCGGGGACAATTGTACCGTTACAATTGACACCGCGGTACAAACGACTCCTTAACAACGTTACCAAAAATATTAAAAAAGCATTAGGAGAAACCAAAAATAAAGGAAAAATATGAGACGGAAAAAGCAAAAGGGAAGGGAAAAGGCAAGGTAATAGACAAGGGGAAAGGGACCGGAAAAGGAAAAAATATTCAACGACAAGGAGGATTCTGTAGAAGAATACTATTGCCTAGTCTGTGGTGAGCCTTATAGTATAAGCAGATCCAATGAAACATGGGTGCAATGTGATAATTGTCAATTGTGGGCTCATGAAGAGTGTACTGACCAGGGCCCTATTTCACCAACTACGACAGGTATGGCAATTGTCAAAAAATGACAGACCTCTGTTTTACCACACCGACATTTGTCAGTGACATATGTCGAGTGACAATTGACAAGTGACAGGTGACAATTTTGTAGATTGTTTTGTATAGAATTTCATATAAACATGACAGGTATTTTGGTACAATTGTCCATCTTAAATTTAATGACAATTATTTTGTGAAACAAGGGTAATTTTTACTAGTCGATATATTTGTCAATTCTTGACAAGATATCGTTAATTGCTTTCTGTGTACCGTGTTGTCATCACTAACATGATATTGATTGAGATCCCAATCCCACCTAATGCAGCGTACCTACATTATTTGTTGACAAGGCGTGAAAGCATTATTTTTTTGTTACTTTTAAGTTATTTTTTCTGCAAATGCAAGTGCAGTGACGTCAAAGTAGAAATCTATTCTTACCTACTTTATGTATTCCCTTGTATAAGAATGTCACCTCTGTTACTTTCGCGTAGATTCATTTTCTAACCAAAACCCTAACTTTACCGTTAGTGCCCAACTTCGCCCAAGTAAATTATAAAAAAAACAATACCTACCTATTTACCTAAACATACCTAATTTCGCTACCTGTCCCCAACTCAATCAAAACTATACTGAAACTTATTCCAAATCCTAAATGTTGAAGTACTAAACGCCTTCGTAGGCAACAATTACTATTTATAGTGTTATTATGATTTCATGCTTGTTAAGAAGAATTTAAAAGCGATTTTTATTTGTACCCTAAAGGCGAATTTAGGGTACAAAGTTTGTTTTGCCAACGTTTGCCAATAACGGGGTTTGCTAACAACGAAAACACTACAATTGTCACCTAAGCCTGACACAGCTCCGATTTCATGTCAAGAATTCCCGACAAATTGACAAACATGTCGACTTATAAAAACTACTCTTGATTCATCAAATCATTGTCATTAAATGAAAGATTGACAATTGTAACTAAAGGCGTGTCAAGTTTATAAGCATTTCTATACAAAAACAGTCTACTAAATTGTCACTTGTCACCTGTCACTTGGCAATTGACACTCGACATATGTCACTGTCGGCTTGGTGAAATAGGGGCCAGGAATTGAGTTACACTTGTCATAATTGTGAGTAGCGATTATCTTACTATGAGATATGTTAGTTTAAGGTTCCTTAAAGAGCATTCGCTCATCAGACACGTAAACGTACATTTATTTATGAATTGGAAAAAAAAAACACCTCAAGCAAGCGGTGTGACTTGTCATAACGCACGCACAATATTAACTTTAATAAACGTAAAGTATCAGAATTTCACATTTTTTGTTGGATTTTACAAAAAAAAATAAGTAAAATACGATAACCCCTAATTCCGGAACCAGTTCCGGAATTCCGGAATTCGAATCCAATATCGAAAATCAGTTCCGGAATTGGAGACCATCCGATATTGCAAGCCCTAATTGTAACACAAGGAATCATTGACCAAAAACGGGATTTTCTACCATATTCTTACCGTTAACAACAATTACCCTCAAAAATACGTAAATCAATAACCTACTATTTCATATGTAGGTACGTACAGTTTTGGTTCAACTCCTATACATTCTGAACTAGGAACCATTATCCAAAAAATGGTACTATTGCCCCCGGTCTACCCTATCATTTCCTGCACACCTTTTACAACAACAATGACCGTCTTTCATAGCATGCGAAATGAAACGGATATTTCTTGTTTTCTTTGCATTAGCATTTTTCTCTCGATAATTTAATCAATTTGCAACATAAGTATTAGAAGAATCGTCATAAATTCATAAATAACAAAATATAAAAGGACATACATTTATAGAAGGTTTCCCCGCGCGACGTTGCCAATTGGTTTAAAGGGCAACATGCTCGCAACGTTTGGATGTCAATAATTCGACAATGAAAAATTATATTTCAAATCAATTCAAACTTGATATTTTTGACAGTAATGGGTTACTTACTTAAATAAGAAGGCATATTTCGCCCGGGTCTACTATGGTCAAATGGTCTAGTGGCTTTTAGCTAATGAGTATAAGTCTAATAAGTTGAACAGCATGACAGGGTTCAAACCACGAACAAAGACTCTTTTCTTTTTGTATTTATTTTATTTCATTTTTTTGGCTTTTTATGACCTTATTTTTTATCACATGATTATTTTACGATTTTTAATCATTATCAAACGGGACTTACCTAATCGCGTATAATTAAGTTTTTAAAATTTACCTCCGAGTTCCAACGTTCCGATGGCGTAGTCTCCGTGGTTGTCGGGTCGGGCTCTTAGTTCTCTTAGACAACGGGGACGGAAAAGTTGGAGGTACATTTTAAAAACTTAACTAAAACGGTTAAGTACTGTTTTTCTAAATAATAATATAATGTATAGTATTTATTTTAACTCTAAATTAGTTTTAATAGGTATATATATATTAGAAAAGGTGGAAAGGCTGACCATATAGTCATCCAGCGTGGAAATGCTCTCAATATCCTTTAGCATTGCATTTTCTAAAAACCTATCTAGATAGAACATTAGGTGTTTATGTAAAATGGTAACTATGTATAATTTCAATAAAATGTAGGTAAAGGTATACTTACTTACTTTATAGTTCGTTTTTTTTAGCTTTAGAAATAAGGTAAACAATCTTGATGCGTCTTTTAATTGAAAAACACATTTTAAAAATAAGTTACGGCAAATATGTAACAATTATGAATCTAATACGATCATTTATAATCTTCTGCTTTCATAAGTAATAGTTACCGATTTTTTAAAAACGTTTTTCTATTAAAAGACATGTCAAGATCGCTTACCTTCTTTGTAGTTCTTTCTAATGCTTAAAAAAACGAACTATAGTTAGGTATAGTTTTTAGGACTGACCAACAATGACTACGATATTTACGATAGGTACAGAAAGTAAGGCTGACTGCTGTATAAACGTAAGGAAACATAATTATAATTATGTACAACAATATATAAGGTATACCTAAATGAACGAGTTCACATCCCATCATAATCACAATATTTTATTGTGTTTAAAGAACGATATATATTTTGATTTTTTCTGTTTCTCATTTCTTCCCCAACAATGTGACTCACACGCCAGCTTAGTAGTGTTACGTTACTACTAAGGTAACGTTAAAAGCGTTTTTTTAATTTTAGGTACCTAATATAATTTGCGTCATTTTCAATTGATAATAAGAATAACAATATATAAATTATAAAACTTTTCATAAAATAAAAATAAAAAACAAAAAAAATAAGCACCGTCGTGATTTGAACCCAGAATCATTGTAACTAGCTTAAATTTATTCAAAACAGATGTTGTGGGTGCCACAAGCACATGACAATTTACGTTTCAAAATTCCAGTTGGTTCCAAGTTACTTGTCAATGTCACAAATAAGAATTTAAATTCTAAATTGTTTTTACAAAAAATAAAATTTCATGCGCTGCACTGCGCCCTCTAGGATACTTTATTGTAACATTCCAAATCTACTGACATTTGACACTGACTTTAGGTATGTAAGTGTGCGTGAATGCAAGAAATTGCAATATTTTGCAGTTGGATTCCGGTAATAACGAAATGAGACAATGTTGAGTTGAACATGTCTCGATTTGGATGTAGTATTTTTTATAGTTTTCGCACATATCAACACATCTTATGAAACTTTGTATTTTGGGAGAAATAGTGAAAATCCACAATTCGTGCACAGTGACGCCATCTTTTGGCTGATAATCGGCATCCCATCCCTAGACATCCACCTTAAGTGAACGTTAAACCATACTTTGTAATATATGCAGACATATGTAAATAATGTATTTACCCACAATCCCCATAGAAATAGGCACATAGATCTAATTTAAGGATGTCCGGCCCGGAGCTTCCGGCGCATCGTTTTCTATGGAAAGCATCACGTGATCATCTGTCATGTCATAGAAAAGTAAGCCCCGGAAGCTCCGGACCAGGCACGGCCCGATCTAACGTCAGCCATCCTTTACGAGCTACCTTCAAAGGATTCTGTCACCAAAATTCGCATCTGGCAGCTATTTCCCACTGAATCTTAGCACTTGAAAGTAGTTCCCATATATTTTAGCAATCTTTACATGCTCGTCTAGCCTTTTTTTACTCCAAGCTTGGCAACACTTCTCCGACGCTCTTCATAAAGCGTAGCACTTAAATGTAGTCCCGGAGCGGAAACGACATAAAAAAAAACGAATTTAAACATCCTCGTACTTATGTCCTATGTCCCAGTGCTCGTGCTTCGTCCATTGGCGTATTAGCCATTCGGATTATCGTGAACAAGTGGTCAATTTACATTCTTAGCCAGTTTGTGTATTGCGTGACCGCGCAGTGTGTCTTGGACTTTCTACAGGGTGACACAAATTGCGTCCATTACTCGCTAAGCGATGTCGCCGGGCCCTGACGACTTGATGCCGCGTTAATGTCTGTATTGTAAAGGGAAACTAGGGTTGCCATCAAAGTACGTGGCGTTAGTATTGAAAAATTTCAAACGTCAGAAAGGTCTTGCTTTTGTGTGCTTCTTTTATCCGAAAGAGGACACGAATCCTTTCATCGCATGATTCGCATGTCATTAACACCTGTCATCACTCTGCCTGGCAACATTCTATTTGAACTTGATAACGACGTCACATACGTCGCCATATACTTCTTTTGAAACAACCTTCTAAATTCCTCGTCACGTTCAATATTCAATAGCATCATCATTCGCTTGCCCTTAACCCATTCATTTGGGGTCGTCGCAGCATGTCTTTTTCTTCTATACCTCTCTCTCGTCCGTCATCTCATCATTCACCTGTGTTCGTTTCATATCATCTCTCACACAGTCCATCCATCTTTTCCTCAGGTTTCCTTTCCCGTTACTCAATATATCAATATTCAATATATTCCAACAGAATCGGCATATAATAGAATACATAAAGTCTAGTTTGTGATAAAATGGGAAAAGCTGCACATTGTCGCCGTCTCTCCTAGCTGTCAGTGTCACCGTAAATCTGAAATGACATTATGTTGCAAGCTCATCTCCAGTATATTTTGACCTACTCATGTTACAAGTAAACTTGATTGGTGATTTTCACTTATACTGGTTTTGTAAGGTGATGCGCACGGTAAGGGCATATAATAACGGCGGTGACAAGATTGTGAGTTGAGTGAATGTTAATACTGTCTATAACTGGTATATATTTTCATAAAGGTTGTTGTATAGCAGTAGTAGGTAACAGAAGGGCCTACCGCGAAAAACGAAAATCAAAATTTTGTTAGATGCAAGAACGATTTTCGTTTTTCGCGGTAGGCCCTCAGGCTTAGTGTTGAAAACGATTTGCAGTCTAATTGGCATCTTATTACGAATACTTAAAGATAAATATTCCTATTTGTAAGCTCATTACCTCATTTTAATATTACAGCTCGTAAAATCAAATAGCTCTACACGGGTAAGATGCTTTTTTGATAGAAATAACTACGAAGGTAATAGGTACCTATTATTCTCAATATAATTAATCCTTTTACGTTAGCATTACATCTTAATAAACATTAATTAAAGTATGGTTTATACTAGTATCACCGGTTCCCAATTCAATAATACATTTATCTGATCAACGAACGAGAACCCTTTCAAGAAAACAAAATATTGGCGCAAGATTGTATACCCTACCAAGTCTAGATGCTAATGGCAAGCCAGTGAGATTACCTATAAAACTATTTTACTTAAATCCAAAAAGAAATGCATACGAAAAGCAGCCGTATCACCAATAGTTTAAGGCTGTAATGGTATGCTTTTTGGAATGCGGTTAAGATCTTTTTTCTTAAGCGTAATCGCGATATATTGAATGGGGCGGACAACGCAAATTGTTTAAGGCACATGCAAAACGTTGATTAAGCATAATCATTATTACTTGTCTATAATATATTTAAGGATCAATGGTTTTCTTGAGTAAGTATGAAATTCTATAAGTCTGTTATATGAATTGAATAGCGCTCAATAAAATATTTTATCGCGGAATCTCTGGTTAATATTCGCAATATACAGGATGGTTTACAAATAGTGGATAATTCTGTACTAAGGACAAATTGATCGTCTCCTTATTACGATTATATCCTGTGTCTACACTTAACATTGTTGCATATCATGTTTTGAAACATTACCAAGCAGTTGAGATTTTATTAATAAGATTGTATCACATAAAATTAGATTAGATCAGCTCGGATAAGCTAAAGCAAGCGTGTAAGTTTATTAATATAGCTTAATACTCATAATAACGCCTGGTTACAATTTCATTTACTTTAAAAGGGCTCTACAATTTTTTTCTGGTTCAGCTCATTGGTGGGTCAATTAAGTGGGTCATTTGTACTATCATGTTTTGTGCACTAAAGATGAAATAAATAAACAAAATCTGATCCCACCCGACCTTAAATAATTTGGTTTTGACATGACAAAATCAGTCAATATGTCGCACTAAATAAGTTTTTTTAAGTCCAAGTCATGTAAAGCACATAATTAATTCATTGATAAAAAGTTAATTACTTGAGCATTACCAACCATATCGTTTCATAAATCAGTGGACAGTCGACGCTCTATCAAATCAATACTAATGCGGTTTGAATAACACTTATGATTGGCAGGTATCTATTATCGTAATTAATTAATTATACGTCAGATTTGCATAGAGACACTGACAATAATCTGCACGCGTCTGACATTTGACAATACGATAAACAGCAGTCAAATATTAAACGCATAAGAAATGCCATTATTAAGTAATACAGAATTTA
Source organism: Cydia fagiglandana (assembly GCF_963556715.1). Taxonomy (NCBI): domain Eukaryota; kingdom Metazoa; phylum Arthropoda; class Insecta; order Lepidoptera; family Tortricidae; genus Cydia; species Cydia fagiglandana. Next base: position 14,838,378 of record NC_085940.1, read on the forward strand.
AATACCTACAGAAAAAAAATTACAATGTCAACAACGGCTTTGATTATACTATTTGATTGGCACTCGCTATAGATAATAGTGATTACTGGCTTTTAATGAGGTGGGCTGTCATCGGATTAGACTCGCCACGCAAAAACTACACCCACTGCGCCATGGTCTAGTCAGTGTAAAACGGCCTAAGTTTTAAGGATCACGTTATAAGTTACAACTTTTTTTGTAAGCGGCGCGAGAGTGATAATGAGTGATTAGCGTAAAAACGAGATAGATGACCGCAGGCCAATGGTCTCACATGGTTCATCTATATTGATATAGTTTATGAACCGGTTTATTTCTTGCATTTGTTTACATTTGCATCGAATTTAAATTAAATATGTTCTTTCATACCTACACACTAGACATATTTCGAAAACATCCATTTTGCAACTTCGATACGCATCAGTCACCCTGTATTATAGTTTCCTTTATCAAGTGATATGACTAATATCTGCTTTATGTACAGTCGTAGCTAAAGGTAATGTTTATACTTTTGCTATTTATTCTGTAGTAATACGGCGACATACGCCAAAGCTAAAATCCAACGTCTTTAACGACGCTAGTACAAGGACACAGTGACCGCAAATTAAGGAAACATTAGATATAGGCATTAACAGCATTAACTGCTAAGAAATTTTTTATGTTCTAAATAATACTTTATTGGGATTCCTATTATTTTTAAGGCTGCGCAGGAATGCAAAAATTTTGTTTAATACATTAAAGTGATATACTTAAGTTACGTCGTAAAGTCAGTAAATATAGTTGATCTACTGATCTCACCGCCGTTTTATCCTGAAATTGTCAAAATTTTGTCACTTCTCGCCATACGTCAATAACACACAAAAACTGAGAAAAAATTCTTAAATTAGATTCAAAATTCGAAGTGGATTAATATATTTGTGTCTATCTGTTCACTTTTCTTATACATACATACTTTAGAAAAAATTAACAATGGTTTGTTTTGTTGCATACATAAAACATTTTCACCAAGTAGGCCAAGCAATAAGAAGTTATAGAGGGAAATGCTAGGAACACAATTTTTGACTCCGTAGCTTTGTTTGGACTAGTTAGGAGGTGAACATATCAAAAGTCCCCGGCCGTAGCCCCGGTGCTGGGGGTAGAGGGGGGAAAGAAGGTCTCATTTTTCGGTTTTTCACTTATATCTTGGAAACTTTGCGTCTTAGCGACATGATTACTAAGACAAATCAAAAGCTGATAAAATTTGTTACAAGTTTTATTCAGTCAAGTTTTTCGATATCTTGAATAGTTTTTGAGATATCCGCTCTTGAATGTTTATTTAGGGCTTTCAATTTTATCTTGATATCTACATTAGTGAAGCTCTTAGGCCGTGTTTGGTATCATTTTCGTATAAGTCGGGGGTGCTGAATTCATTTTTGGTATCACTTTGATACCATTCCTAAGAAAAAACATATAAACTTTAAACAAATACCTTTTTTTTTAAATTCCTCTTCACGCTTAAACCGCTCAACCGATTTAATTCAAATTTGGTGTACAGATATTTCGAGTCCCAAGACAGGACATAAGATACTTTTTATCTCAATAATCATCCTTTAAAGTTGTGAAATGGAGTATGGGGGGAATTCAACTTCGTCGACGAAACTGAGTTCCTGAGGTTAATACTGCTTAAGGTAAAGTTTGAAGTCATGATTGGTATCATTTTCATCTAAATCACAGATGTATACCATCCTAAATTTCATCTAAACCGGTTCAGTGGTTATTGACTCTCCATACAAACTTCCACCCCACTTTTCACACCCTCAAAAGATGTTTTTGGTTATAAAAACTATCTTATGTCCTGTGTCGAGACTGAAACTATTTCTATACCAAATTTCAACGAAATTGGTTCAGCGGTTTAAGCGTGAAGAGGTATTTAAAAAAATATGTTTTTTTTAAATTTTGGTTTTACTTCGAAATAGTGTCAATGTGATACCATAAATGAATTCAGCACCCCCGATTTATACGAAAATGATACCAAACATGGCCTAACAGCTTCACTGATGTAGATATTAAGATAAAATTATAATTCCTAAATAAACTTTCAAGAGCGGGTATCTCAAAAACTATTCAAGATATCGAAAAACTTGACTGGATAAAACTTGTAACTAATTTTATCAGCTTTCGGTTTGTCTTAGTAGTCATGTCGCTAAGACGCAAAGTTTCCAAGATATCAATGAAAAACCGAAAAATTCGACCTTCTTACCCCCCTCTACCTCCTAGCAGCGGGGCTACAACCGGGGACTTTTGATATGTTCACCTCCTAACTAGTCCAAACAAAGTTACGGAGTCAAAAATTGTGTTCCTAGCATTTCCCTCTACAACGTTTTTTGAGCATTCATTTCCTGACCTAAAGGCTCAACCCGAGACTCAAGATAAATTCCCACATCTCACAAGCCACTTGTAATATACAATCGATACAAATTAGCAATTCAGACAACTGGCACAAGCTGCGATAATTTGCCTACAAACACAAACTAATAACTTACATCCATTAACGCGCAGCTAACGGCAAACTGGACCAAAGGTCGTCCCTGTGCGAAGTTGATTTAAAGCTATGTCAATGTAAAGAATGTTGTGTAGGCTCCTTAGTCAGTCGGCATACGGTTCGTGTCAATGGGTGACAGTGAAAGATTTTGTACTGTAAAATACGGGACTGATGCATGCTGAGCATGTGAGAAGAAATTGTTTCTCGCTTTGTGAATTCTTTTACGACTGAAATTATATTATAAAGGTATATAGAGCAAAATTAACCTTGGTTACGGCTCAGTTGGCTGTAAGGGCGCTAATTCTTTCAATTTTAACCTCACATCTGTTTGTTTTAGTATACTTTTTTTTATGTATTTTCGTAATGTAATGATGTATTGCCTGAATAAACATTATTCTATTCTATTCGAATTATTAGCACGCTTATATTCATGTCATCGCAATATTGATGACAAGTTTAATTTAAAACATGATTTAATGGAGAGATGCTTTACAGAATACCTTGCATTATCCAACTGCCGACGCCAAAACTGACTGCCGTATTCGAACTTCAAGATATTCACAAGTGACGACACGTACTAGATCCATTCTAGATACGTTATAGTTTAGATATCAACTAGATCTCTTTTGCAGCGCAATCCGGGCAACCAACGTCACTTTTATGTTAGATAGAGTAAACAATTGGATCTCTAAGTCATATCCTGTGGAAATCGTTCAAGAGTATATCCAGAATGGCGCAAATGTCCAGGTTAGATCTTAAACATATCGTTATCGTATCTTGGTGATGTCTAAAAGATATCTAATAGATGTCTATTTCAAAATCCGAATCGGGCCCTGAGAGGGATAAGGATTCTTTAAAATATTTTCAAGTGTGCGACATAGTGACTTAGATATTTGAGTGTTCGTTTGCTGGCCGTCACCTTATTATAAAAAATATCGTCGTATTTTATATCTAGATTGTGGAAATGAAAATAATAGGGTACTTGCGAGGATTGAGGGATCGTTTATTTACCTTACAACCGAAAAGACACCTGGGTAAGGAAGAAGATGGCATAAAATTCACATAGTTTTTGCTAGTGAGTGACGTATCAGATGTGCTATATTAAATCTGTGCTAGTTCTAGCATTCCACCGGCCAGTAACGCAGCAATATCTCGCGTGATTCCGTCGTCGCCATTAGATATGCCGGCGATATTATAAATCCGGAGCCTTCGCCTTCCATTACGCTTTCCAACATAAACGCCATATTGAAACAAACGACACCTTGATTATGTATCTTATTTCAGAATATTCCAAATAGATAGTCTGAGGACGATAACATCGGCGCTGATTTGCTATAGTTTCTCTTTTGGTGCACTACCGTGTTTAATCATATCTCAATTCGAGTTTAATACAAAATCGCGCATGCTAAACCCGCGCTCACGTCATAGGGTCGTTAGGCATTTGTCTTGCACTTACTGGTGCGCGTGAGATGTACAGTCAGCCAAGAAAGTGGTCTACCACTTTTCAACTCTATCATCTGATTGATCTGATTGGCTGACCGTACTGGCGTATAAACACTTTTAACTCGCGTGAACATGATGACAATTTCAATGAAATTTGCTATATAGGGGTTTATATAGCAAATTTCATCGAAATCGTTGAAGCCGCTTACGAGATCCCCGAAATATATAAATAAATATACAAGAATTGCCCGTTTAAAGGTATAAGATTAGTTATTACAAATAATTAGACAAATATTATTTTCAAGTTAATTATTTACAAGCATATCGGATTGTATTCGACTTTGTCTGCGGTAGCTGCTTCTACAAACGAAAACTTCGGAAATATAAACCGAGGTGAGCCACCTGACCAACATAAAGGCAGGAAAATAAACAATAACTAATGTATAAATTGGAATTTATAGGTATATCATAAACTTGCACTTTCGCGATAAACTTTACTGCGGAAGCAAAATTGCCGCTATCACTTATTTATTAGTTATTGATAATCGTCATGTCCATGTAAGAGCATTAGGGTGCTAAGATAAATTCTATCACTAGCCAAGCGCAGGCAGACCGAATGAAATTCGTAATAATCATGCTTAATCAGAGATTAGAATTGTTTTGATTACCTGCGCTTTCTTGCGTAGGTATGCACTAAGCTCGAAGGACAAGACTGTTGTACATCCTTGCTTTAATAAAATTATAACATGATTCTAGCAAATAAATTACAAATTACAAATAAAAAATAGGAAATTATGCTACATACACACAGAATTTAATCTATGTAGTAATGGGTAATGGGAACCCGGCACAATATACTTATTCAGATTTGGCACCAATGAAAGTTTAGTGAAATGTAAATAAAACATAAATAAATGAAATATCGATAAAACACAAGTACGTAGTAAATTGAGATTCTCCATACGTCTCTTGAAACGACCAAACACCATAAATATATAAAAACTTTTTACAAAAAAAAGAAAACCGACTTCAAAAAGGATGAAATAAAATATTATCCTTTTTAAGTCTATGCGTTACCAACTGATATGTTTGAAGTCGGTGCCAAGCCAACTTTTGAAGCATATCATGATTTTGATGTACGTTGTATTGCCTTACAATGAACGTACTTTCTGTAGGTACAGTCGACGTTAAAAATATGTTTACACTTTTCGTCTTATTACAAAGGAGTAAGGTGCAAAAGTGTATAAGACATATCTTTGACGTCGACTGTACCTAAGAACACACGATCAAACCTTCTTGGCACAGTCCGTACCATGTTTGTCGGCACGCAAGCGTGGGATTGGGACTGAAGTTATTTCCCGTCCCTTATTCAGAGGACTACATTTCAAAATATAAAACAATTCAAGGAATTTACGTTCTTGCCAAATTTCACCTAAAGCGGTTCAGTTGTTTAGCCATGAAAAGGCGACAAAGAGGCAGACAGAATTACTTACACATTTATAATAGTTCTAATGGTACAGTTCTAATGGGATTTATAGTCATAAAGCTGATTATTTTTGACGGGTATTCTTTAGTACTTGGCTTGGCACCGACTTCAAACATATCAGTTGGTAACGCATAGACTTAAAAAGGATAATATTTTATTTCATCCTTTTTGAAGTCGGTTTTCTTTTTTTTGTAAAAAGTTTTTATTTTTCCATTTTTAGTTTTAACGCATTGTTAATAGCGCGACGCGTGAATGAAAAACAACATCATGATTAACACTAAATTCGTGTATCTACTTTAATAAATATGTAATCTGGAATTTTCTCGAGTCCGCCTGGGAAATTATAATTCCTGTCACTACACTAAATCCATCCTCCGCCCCGCCACTGACCCAATCCCTCAACCCCCCCGATCACTCAACCTCATAGCGTGTCAACCCCTGATCCATGTACCCCTCGGCCCTGAACCAGCACCCCTTCAACCACCATTACCCGACCCCTTAACTCCTAACCCTAACCCCCGATCAGTAGCCTTACCAGCTTACCAAGAGTTTGACATTGATTTATTCGCTAGCGTGTGTGTAACTTACTTTCTTTGCATCTCGCTCGTACTGGAATATTAGTGCGAGCGAGATGCATAAAAAGTAAGTTACGAAGACGTTAGCGTCGCTAACTTAGCGAATATGTCAATGTCAAACTCGTGGTAAGGCTACACTTGCACTACATCAAATTGGCGGTGTTCGGAAGCAAATGCTCGAGTTAGTTTAGAAAACACCGAAATCACTTTACACGTGCCTTTAAAAACTGAGGAGTTCCCTCAATTCCTCATGGATTCCATCATCAGACCAGAACCAAAAATAATACGGAAACACCTTGGAGGCAACTCCTTCCAAACAAAAAAAGAATTACTCAAATCGGATCACAGGTGCCGGAGTAATCGCTGAACATACTACATTTAATAAATCATCATCATTATCATCAAAACAATCATCATCATCAGGTCTACTTCATCAAAGTGGTGGTTTTCTGGAGAAAATGCTCGAGTTGCTTAAGAAAACACCCAAATCACCATGGATGTGCCTTTAAAAATTGAGGAGTTCCCTCAATTCCTCATGGATCCCATCATCAGAACAGAACCAAATTAAAATGGGACCAACTCGGAGGTAGCTCCTTTCAAACAAAAAAAGAATTACTCAAATCGGACTACGGATGTCGGAGTAATCGGTGAACGTACATAGAAAAAAAAAAAATAGCCACAACCGAATACAGAACCTCCTCCTTCTATGAAATGGAAGTCGGTTAAAAAATTGTTGATCACTTGTTATAGTATGAATATAAATATTAAGAAAACATCAGATTTACAAATTGGTTGAATGCCCTTATGCGGCAATCTAGCTTTTATCTTTAATCAACATGATAATTATACGACAACAATCCCAAGAAATAGCTAAATATATGAACTAGGGACATTTTCCATTCTGACCAAGTTTAGGTTTAATAAAATCCATTAATATAGGCTGCACTGCACTAGCAAGTTTACATAAATAACTGTACATACATGGCAACTAAAATTACAAAGCTCTTTCTTGATTCGATATTTAAATGAGCAGCTATTCAAGATAGGTGGTGTTCCTTTAATCTATTCTGTCAAGTCGAAGAATTTTAACACCTTATTCGTGGATAAAAAATTCCTGGAGCATTGTCGAGACCAATGTGACTTTATTAAAGCGAAAGTAACCTTTACCTATGACCGCGAAGGATGCCAGACTTGGGCGCTCACCAAATCACAACAAACCAAACTTCGTACTTGCCAACGAAGCAAGGAACGAAGCATGATGGGAAAGAGGAAGATAGATAAAATCAACCACATAATCAGGAAAGCTACAAAGACCCAAGATGTGGTGCTAAAACTAAGAACACTTAAGTGGAAATGAGCTGGCCATGTAATTAGAGGAGAAGACAAATGGAATAAATCAGCAACACTACGGTACCCAAGAGAGGGCAATAGAAAGAGAGGAAAACCTTTCAGAAGATGGGAGGATGATCTGGTAAAAACAGCTGGCAAAACCTGGAACAGACTGGCACAGAAGAGAGAAGATTGGAAAGTGTTGGGGGAGGCCTTTGCCAAAGGGCACACAGAATAATTACCAATGGAAAATAATTAAACAAACGATACGTCACATATTCTGATACAAGGTTATAAAATAAAAATAAAATAATGACCGCGAAGTATGAGTAAGACTGACATTCACGTGGTGGTTGAATATGAATACGATTTACAGAACTTAAACCTGAAATTATATAACACAATATCAAGTAAGTACCGATCATTTTCCCGTAAACTAATTTGGGAACATGTTTTATACCCAGACAGGTGAAGAAAATGAAATACTGTCCTAAAATACGTTATATAAGTTGTACAGTCATCAGCAATAGTATCTTACACAACTAGGGCCGCAAAAATATGTGACACGTTCTTATTTGGAGAGCAATAAGAGCGCGTCATATATTTTTGCGGCCCTAGTTGTGTAAGATACTATTGCTGATGACTGACTGTACAAGCGTCATCAGAAAAAAAAAACAATTTTAGTTATAGCTTGGTTTACATGATGATTATTATAGTAATTAAAGATGTTACGTAAAATACTAATACCATACGAACAAAAGCTAATCGTAAAGTTTTTGTGAACTATCTCATTTACAAATCACAAACAATTTCTCCTCGAAATCGATTTATATCTCAGACCACACTGTGCCCGTTCTCAAGGACCTGTAAATAAGGCTGCATTCGTATATCCTCTAGCCGCCCAGAGACCTATAAAAAGGTCTCCTGTTCCATTCTAATTTCAACTTTGTGTTGACAAAATAAAATTTCATTTTGCTTGGCAAGGTTTAACGTATGGGCGGCTAGAGGCTATTTATTCAAGCAAATGGTTGGACGTGGACCAAGTCGGTGTAGAGATAGCGCACTTACAATTTTCCTAGGCGATATAATGCCATAGGAATGTCGAGCGATAGCCTTGAAGTAAGGCTACGGCTACGCAGGAACGTTTGTTTTTATACTTTTTATATTAATTTTATTACAAAAGTAAAAAGAAGGATACGTCGGACATCAATCTTTATGGATTTTAGAGATGTCCCGTCATGTCTGTTTTTGCTCTTTAAATGATAGGAGAAAGAACAGTAACTGACAGGCGTACATAGAAATGTAGTTTGCTTTTATTCATTGCTCGTTCTTTCTCTTGATGACTCGCATGACAAGAGTGTTTGAAAAATGACTGGAAAATTGCACTTTTTGAACGGTTATAATGTCAATGTTGAAATCTGTTTATGATATATACTTTTATGAAACTACCATTTCCTTGATCACTGATCAAGAACCAAAAGTGGTGGTACTTAAGTCTAGGTACAAATTTATTTGTTTAATGTTTGATAGCAAACAAAAACGGCTGAACATTTGTGTAAAATTTAGTACCCTTAGAGCACATAACCTGACACCTTATGTTAGTACTTATTAGCCTGATATAGGCTAAGGCGTAGAAATGGGCTATGAGATGAGAGCTACAATACAATACTACTCCTCTTTATTGCAAAACCTCAAAATAAATGTAAGTACATGTACTTAAACACAAGACAGAGGAAAACAACAGGTGGCCTTATCGCTAAAGAGCGATCTCTTCCAGACAACCTAGAGAGAGAGAGAGAGAGAGAGATTTCATATAGGAAAGTTATATGCTGACGAGAAAAATCAATTTAAAAAAGATAGTATCAGGAATTCTATTAGTGTAGCCACGTCCTACCCGAGCTTGTAGCGAATAATACCCGGCAGAATAAACCAGCCGACCTAGCCAAGGTTACAATCGCTATCGCTTCGACAACGAAAACCATTATGTCTCTCTATCACTCTTCCATATTAGTGGGACAGTGACAGTTGCGTTTCGATCGCTACGGAGCATAAGCGATCGGCATCTTGGCTACGCGGCCAGGTCCGAGCGCTAAATCAACCTGCTTTATCGTTATCGCCACAATACCGCGCCTGATGAGGACTTTCTCCTTAATTAAAGTGTGCGAAAAACTTATATGTCCACATGAAGAGTGGTAAGTTCAGCAGCAAATTATCAGTTTTTGTTATTTAAAGCATAGAAGAATAATCAAGTAAAAAAAGTAAGTAAAGTATTCAATGTAATTAAGCATCTATTATTTCAGGATTTGTTTATGTTTTTGTTCTAGATTTTTTTATCGAATTGCGTATAATATAATATTAGGTATTTAGACGTAAAAAATATACAATTGAAGGAATAGTCTTTGTATTAAAAGGTACATATACACCGTGTTTTTATTGAATTCCGTTAACTTCGGGGTATATATTAAGAACGTTTAAGAGAACTAAATGGCATAGTTAATTATAAAAAAAAAAAATTTTTTTTGCTATTTTTAAAACAAAAAAATAATTTTAAAAAGTAATTAAATGTAGCATATAGTGTTGCCCGTGTTACAGGGCATTACATTTAACTCAACCAAACAATTGAAATCTGTGACATATCAATGTCATTTCGAACATCGATCGACCGAGATTGTACTTAAGTTTAGTAGCAAATGTATGAACTCATTCTAAACACTAATCAATATGTAAACCGGCCCTAAGGCAAGTGTACACGCTTGTAGAGGCCTTATAGGAAAAAAATAAATTATTAGTTATCTCCGATATGGAGTTAATTAGAATATCGGTGTCTTTGAGAAAGTTACTTGATTTAAGCTCAGGAATGCACCCTTGAAATTAACGGAAAACAAAAAAACACGGTGTATATATATTACGAGTATGAACCTCCTGCAAAAATAATATTAGTAAAAGGCTTAGGTACACTATAGTGCTAATAAGTTTATGAAGAATTTTTATAGAAATAAAGAAGGCTCTAAGTATATACATATTATATGTGTTAGGAATATGGGAAGTAGAACTTTTTTCTAGCTCTCTTTTTCGGAAAATCATGAGGCAGTCATGTCATTGAAGCTTTTAACCAATATAAAATAAAAACCCATCGTAACATTGCAAATGCGCAACCAAGAAAAGTAAAACTTACATACTTAAACGTGCTTAAACTAGCTCGGATAATTGATTATGCGCATAAAAGTTATCCTTAACTAAATACCACCCGGCACCAACTAATGTATGATGCTGTATCGGCTTCTATTTTGTTCAAGCGCAATCAGCATTATGCTAATGGTGTAGCTTTAGCACTGATTAGCTTTAGCACTATATTACCATCGCCTACAAAATGTTTGCGAGCGAGGTATCCAGTGTACTTGGGTCTCGTAAGAACTATGCATTCTGCCGTATTCGAACTTCAAAATATTCACAAGAAACGACACTAGATACGTTATAGTTTAGATATCAACTAGTTCTCTTTTACAGCGCAATTCGTGCAACCAATGTCACTTTTACGTTAGATAGAGTAAGATATCTATTAGATGTGAATTGGATCTCTTAAGTCATATCCTGTGGAAATCGTTCAAAAGTATCTCCAGAATCGCGCAAATGTCAAATTTGTCAGGTTAGATCTTAAACATATCGTTATCGTATCTTGGTGATGTCTAAAAGATATATAATAGATGTCTATTTCAAAATCCGAATCGGGCCCATTATTAGGCAACACTATTACGTTGGTCTACTTAGCAAAATGAGTGTGTGACTGAAGTAAGCGATAGGAATAGCAATCTAGTCGTTTTTATAAGGTCGTAAAAGCCAAGTGAAGATTATTAAAATATAGCCTTTATGCTTAAAGTGTCGGCATAGTGTACAGAAGATAAATAGTGACAAACTATGCGAGATAATTTTAAAGAGGCAAGTGTGAGGTTTTAAAGAAGATTAGTTGGTTTAGCTTATAGGTAGTTCGATTTTGATTGAATCCATACTTCCATACTATTATTATAAAAGCGAAAGTGTGTCTGTCTGTCCTCTTCACACTTAAGCCGCTGAACCGATTTAGATGAAATTTGGTAAGTATTGAGATTGTTTGAATTCCGGGGAAGGACATAGGATAGTTTTTATGTCGGAAATCATCCCTGAAGAGAGTACAAAGGGGGGTGGAATTGAAAGAGTTAATGAATTGCCTAATAATTGAAGTAAGCAATGCGCGAATTTAATGATTGCTATTAGCATTATCCAGGCGCTATACCAACTTTAGCTGCTGTCACTAATTCCACGCAGACGAAGTCGCGGGCAAAATCTAGTCTAAAATATTTGTAGCTTTCCTATTTTCATCATATTTCAATTTGGTACTTGATTTGAACACAATGTTTTTAATAGGTAGGTACCCATTGGTAAGTACCAACAGTGCATAATATTAATATACGTATCAGTAAAACAGCAAATTAAGGCAAACTTTCCTCCTTTTTTTTGTTATTAATAAATCAATAACGTTGCCAAAACCTAACAGGTAAATGTTTACATAGTTGACAAGAACTGTTAACAAGCCATACGAACGGCGAGCAAACATTTGTGAAATAGCGTTAAGCAAACTTTGCGAGAGCCTGAACCAATACTCTTCATCGGTAAAACAATACAAATGGTATTTGTGTGTTTGTCATGCCTGTAGATATAACTAGATACAATACACAACATATGTATATCTTTAAGCCATAAAGTTATTTGCTATATGTTAATCATTGGAGGCGTGCTTACCAGGTGGGTTACCCCACCTAAAATAGATTTTATTATTTAAACGGACGATTACTTAGACGCCTCTATGATAGCATAATTTTATTAGGCATAAAAGTACAGCAGCTGTTAAAAATGTATGTACGTGTTTTACTCATCTATAATATTTTAACCAGTTTTTACTACTGTACCGCAAGTAAACTTTTGTACACTGACTGACACCTAAAATAGGATGATCTTATGTTTTAAGTTTTAGTAAGTAGTCAAGATTCCTTTATTTTCCTTTATTACATTATTACAATATAATTTAAAAATTATAAGCTTGATTATATACGGGTTTTAAGACAATTCGTGCTATCAACGATTTTGTGATATATACTTTCAGGATGTAACCAATTTTCTAAAATCACTATGTTGAGATACCAAAGCGTGTTTAATAAATCCCATGAAATGAAATATTTCTGTCTGTTATGTAAGGGGGTAATCTTGCGTAGCTCAGGTGAAGAAGTGTAGGTAAGTACAACCACAGATTAAAAAATAGTAACCTTAAAAAATACGGAACTTATGCATTTTACAAGCTTTTATTTAGTTTCACCTGACCGTTGTCTGTCTATCTGTCTGTCTGTAATCAAATCTTGCAAGTTAAATTTGATCCACTTCCCGGTTTCCGATTGAGCTGAAATTTTGCATGCATGTATAATTCAGACGACAATGCAATATTATGGTACCATCGAGCTGGCCTGATGATGGAGACAGGAGGTGGCCATAGGAACTCTGTGATGAAACAACGCAACCTAATTGTGTTAGAGGTTTTTAGAATTGTCTCGATGAGTATGAGTTGTCTGTCGTAAGAAAAGTACAGTCAGCGATAAAAGCTTGTACCAAAAATGAAATTTTTGCCAAAAACTTATTTCACCTTTGGCCACTATTTCGCCCAGCGTATTAGCATCGCTATACAGCGGGGAAATACGGCCAGCCTTCTGGGCACCTTGCCCGTTGACGGCAACCTGGGGCAAATTTTTTATCTATAGTTTTGTAAGTTTTATTATGTTTGTTTATTCCTTTCTTTGTTTTTATCAATAAATAAACTTCACGAAACCTGTGCTCCTTTTCACTAGAGTCACAAATTGTTCTATAGGTCGATTAAACTGAAAAGTAATAATAGATTAGGGCGGGGTGTTGAGATAATATCACGTATGTATGTACAACATATTACCTTAATAAATATTTCATAAAAACAACGCATTAACTCGATCATAAATGTTACTTTTGATACTCAGCTAGATGTTATCTCTCTGTTTTCCCCATTATAATTAAAGACGATATTAATCAACTAACATGAGGCTAGAAAGCATGACATTTAGTTTTAATTCTACTATGTATTAATGTGGTACTGTCGGCATATTAAACCTAGTTTATTTCTACTTATGTTTAAGTTAAGACTTGTTTTTGCAATTGTACCGATAAAATATGATTACTTATAGGTTGTAAAAAATAACATTACAGAAAAAGTACTCACAATGTGTGCGTTAGGTTAGGAAAATACTATTTAAGTTTAACGTTTTATACCTACGATAGTAAAATGTAAGTAGATACACTTATTTAGTTACTTCTCACATTAATGATATGCAGGGTTGTATAAATAGTATTTTGCTTACAAGTTTAATGTGGACATTGCTAATATTTTATGAGATTCATATTGTTCTAAAATGTTTCTAACAACAACTTCACGAATTCGTTTGAACCTTTATTTTTCAGAATTGTATCTAAAGGGGCCCACTGATTAACAGTCCGCCGGACGGTATCGACCTGTCAGTTAGAACAAAATTTTGACAGTTCTGAACAACTGACAGGCCGATACCGTCCGGCGGACTGTTAATCAGTGGGCCCGTTAAATCGCTTTATCCAGTTGGGGTTTTTAGGTTTAATTTAAAAGAAACTTATGTAATCATGTAATTTGTCTTAGCTAGCATTTAATACCTCTATTTTATCGTAAATACCTCTATTTTATCGTAAATCACGATCAACTGACGTATTCGAACTTCAAGATATTCACAAGAGACGACACGTACTAGATCCAATCTAGATACATTATAGTTTAGATATCAACTAGTTCTCTTTTGCAGCGCAATTCGGGCAACCAATGTCACTTTTACGTTAGATAGAGTAATATATCTATTAGATGTGAATTGGATCGCTAACAAGGAAGGGTACTAGTGATGTACCGACTATTGATTTGGCCGACTAGCCGACTAGCCGACTAATCGGCGCTCGAATGGCCGATTAGTCGGCCGACTAGTCGGCTAGTCGGCCATATCATTAGTTTCGTATAAGTTCAGGTGAAAAACAATAGTTTTGCTCTTTTGGTTGCGCTATTCATATATTAGCTTGGCTAAAAGGTGTTCTCTATAGGTTCAAAGACCTATCACAAGAATCCTCGTTCAATTTCTGTCTTTCTTTTATTTTATTTTGCGATCCTGATGAGCAGACCGTCACTACATGGTACAACTTGGATTTCCAAGCGTCAGCGTCTTTACGAGCAACGTGCCCTGTTTATAAGTCTCTAAATTTTGCAATAACATTAATAGTTCCCCATGGCTCCACCATTAAAAAATCAAAAACGGAATTATAATAAAATCCTTTAAGTATAGAACTTAGCCATGAAATTACACGAGAATCAGTTGAGATCGACCTGTAGAGGAAAACACCAGCCCACCACCATACGATAACGATCAAACGGTCAATTATATGAACAAAAGTTTTCACACCCTGTATAGGTATTGGTAAAATAAACATAAAACATATGGTAAATATTAACTGTTGGTTTCTTTTTTTCTGTTTTTCTTTCACTAATAAAGTGCCGACTAATCGGCCATTTTTGCCGACTAGTCGCCGACTAATCGCCGACTACAAATGTGGCCGGATAGTCGGCTTTCCCGACTAGTCGGCGACTAGTCGGTACATCCCTAAAGGGTACCCAACTGTCCGACTCCGATTTGATTTATTTTGATATATGTTATAGAGTAGTCTAAAATAACGGACACGTATTTTTTTTTAGCTGCCCAAACTCAACCTGTTAGGAGAAAATGGCCTTCAAAGTACTGAAAAATGACCAAACCTTCTAATTTCTATGAAAAACATTTTTCAAAAAAATTGATAAATTATTACTGGTTTCGTTATATGTTGGAGAACATGAATAAAGAATGGGGACGTGTTTTGTCATTTCACCACAAACTCATTTTTTATATAAAAAAAAATATATACATAATAAATATATTTTGTTCCGTCCGAATCGGGCCCCAACTCTGGCCAACGTGGGACTCGAACCCACATCCTTGGATTGCCGGTCCAATGCCTTACCAATTCCGCCAGCTAACCATCTGCCAATAAACGCGAATTTAGTCATTGCAACTGTGACAACGTAAAAAAATAAAAGGAAAAATATATTTAAATTTAAGATGGTACTAACTAGCCCATTAATTTGGTAAGTACCGTAGAGATTCGTATCTTAGCCTGGGTTTTGACACTTTTCTCAAAAAATCTCTCAAATTTTAAAGCATTTTAATCCGTTAAGGCGAAAAAAACGTTTTTTAGTATTCCTAACTATCAGTATACACCACTAAAACTTTGAATTGCATTGGTTAAGTTGGTAATAAATGGCCCCAAAGGCAATAGGCGATGTTTGGGTATTTTTCCCAATCTTCGCCTATGGCATGCCTTGCCGCTAATACTTACTTTTCTGTGACTTACACATGTTAAGTCACATCTCCTTGGAATGTGCTAATATACTATGAACCTTAACTACACCAGACTAGGCATATATTTAAAAAACAGGGTGGTAGGCGAAGTTAGGTAACAGTCTGAAGTTCTTTTCATACATTTTCTATAATGAAGCTAGGGCTGCCAAAAATTAACCAACATGTCAAATAAAAGGGAGTAATGGTTTATAAGTTAAAAAAAACAATTATTTTTAACAAAATTGTTTAATTGTTGCAAAATTTTTGTTATTATCGTAATTGACATCAAATCAACCTTATTTACACAAAAGTGAGACATAAAAATACATATTTGGTACCTACTCAATATCGGTAAGAGTAGAAATAAACATTTGCATATAGCCTAAACTAAAATAACCAACAATAGGAAAATATGTAAATTTGGAAACAAATAATGTCATTCACCAATGAATGTGGTACAAAAGATTTGTCAACCCTAGGGGTAGGCGAAATTTGGCAACAAGATGGACGCAAAGTACCCTCTCTAACGTTTTATCCAATTGTGACTTCTAAACGTGAGCTAGCCATTAAATAATAGTTTCATAACTATGAAAAAGAGATAGTTATAGGATATAATCATGTAAAAAGTTTAACATTGCCGGGTCTGTATCACCGTTTAAAACTGAAGTTAAAACACTGGTTTAAAAAACGTGTGGTCGGCGTTGCGAAAAAATCTCTATAAAGGTCAACTGTGTGAAGTTAGCCGCAGAATGTTCGAAAAATATTGACACCCGTAAAAAATACTTTGGATTTAGCAGTTTTATGTAAGGCTTACATTAGAAACATTTTATTACTGGCAACTTATGTCAAACTAGGCGAAAATAGGTAGCGCAGGCAAAGATACGAAACTCTACGGTAATTGGGAGCCTCGTAGTGAAAGTGTTAAAACAAATACAATAGTTACATATCTAAGCATATTTCCACAATTCAGTTAGCGCTGATGATATCTCTCCCACTAACATTACCTGTTCTAAATTCAGACTGTGACTATCCGATATGACATCTGCGCGATTAATTTCACAAAACAAATACTAACGATTGGGATCTTAATTGGTATAAGGCGGCTACTGAGCGCGATGTGGGCCTTCATTCCAAATCTTTACTAAGAGGACGAGCAAAAGCGTCAGACGAAACCATTATAACAGGGAACACCGATTAGAGACTATTGCATGTTGGCCTTATACTGGTTTTTTAGACCAACGCTCGTCTACGCGTAAGAATAGCATCATTGATCTAAGTCTAGATATGTAATTTCTCCAGTCCAGACGCAAAGAGTCATATCTAATAATAGTTTTACAGTCGCATAAGACGTTTTGGTTTAGAAATGTAGAATTATTCTCATTCACACCAAACTGAATACTGATACAAATTGTATTTAATTAGAATTATTGTCTAAGCTAGATATAGTTAAAGCAGTGCTGCACACGAAACTATATGATTAAGATTTATCAATTAACTTCAATGAGTGGGTACAAGTTTTTGATAAAATGTTTTCGTGTATCTTTTTTTGATGAAATTAATAATCTTAATCCAGTAATGCACTGAATTACAAAGATAGAGTCAGTAATAAATATTTACCCTAAATTTTAGAGATACGCACTATATGTCGCAGTAATGAATTATTTAAATAAAACTGAATAGGATTGCAGTTTTTTAGCAATTGCTACATATGTAGATGTGACAATTCAAAGTTTCAAATAGAGATATTAAATAATTTATACTGTACCATAAAACTCAATAACACGGAAAATCATGAAATGGCAATAATTATTTTATAACTAGGTATTTATTCCTTACAGTTAATGGCAGGAACCATTTAACAACTATTTATTCCTCACAGTAATTAACATAAATAGTAATCGTTTTAATACATAAAAAAACCGGCCAAGTGCGGGTCGGACTCGCGCACGAAGGGTTCCGTACCGTTACGCAAAAAACGACAAATAAAAAATCACGTTTGTTGTATGGGAGCCCCACTTAAATATTTATTTTGTTTTTAGTATTTGTTATTATAAAACTATAAAGTTCTCGAGTTACAGCCTGGTGACAGACAGAAGGACAGACGGACAGCGGAGTCTTAGTAAGAGGGTACCGTTTTTGTAGAGACCCTTGTACCCTTTGGGTAGAGAACCCTAAAAAATAATAAAAAAGACATCCTTAATAGTCGGGCCATAAATAGTTTAAATGAAGATAATGATAATGACTTATTAGAATTTAAACGTTTTTTAATGATTCCAGTTTTTCATATACTCGGTAAATAGAATCATTATAGAGATAAAAGCTCAATATGTTCGTATTAGTTATTATGGTATGACCATGCGGCAATAATCTTAATACCTATGTAGTTTTTATGGCATGGCGAATAGGAGGAAACGTAATATAAAAATTTTATTAGGTAGGTACCAACATACTTAAATTTTTGTATTAATTTTGTAGTGAAAAATAGGAAAAATATTGCCTTATGTCCAATTTCTCGACTGTTGAATGACGTCGCTAAATTATTGTATTGATCCCATGTGTAAATAAAAAATAAGTTTAAAAACTAAAACCCGACTACTGCTGCAAATCGCGCTCTAAAAAGTATGAAACAAGATAGAATTCTTATCTAAAAATTATCGAACAGGGAATATTATAAATTTTACCATTTTATCAATAAAAAAATACAACGTAATATAATTTACTATTTTTTATATATTTACAGAGATTCAGAGGATCGCCGTGGTCGTATGCCACGATTATAAACTTTAAGGTAAAGTGGCATACGACCACGGCTATCCTCTGAACCTCTGTAAATACATATATAAAAAAAATTGTAAATTATATACGTTGTATTTTTTTATTGAAAAAATGGTAACATTTATAATATTCCCTGTTCGATAATTTTTAGATAAGAATTCTATCTTGTTTCATACTTTTTAGAGCGCGATTTGCAGTAGTCGGGTTTTAGTTTTTAAACTTATTTTTTATTTAATTAATTTTGGGGTCATGATTTCGTTACTAACTATTTGAAGTCACTTGATATTACTTTTGCGAGGGCGTCCGCAGTACAGAAATGCATCAAGAGAGCCGCATATATCGGGCTACGCCCGACTCCTTTGGTATGAGGGCGCCGAAGGCTCCCGTCTTTGGAACGCGTACGTCGGGCTACGCCCGACTCTTTTAGTATATGAAAGCGCCGAAGGCGCCCTGCCTTGGAACGAGTACAGCGAGCCTAGTATGTCGAGCTGCGCCCGACATATTTAGTATGAGGGCGCCTTCGGCGCCCGGCTTTGGAACGCGTACGTCGGGCTACGCCCGACTCTTTTAGTATGAGGGCGCCGAAGGCGCCCGGCTTTGGAACGCGTACAGCGAGCCTCGTACGTCGGGCTGCGCCCGACTCTTTAAGTATGAGGGCGCCTTCGGCGCCCGGCTTTGGAACGCGTACAGCGAGCCTCGTACGTCGGGCTGCGCCCGACTCTTTTAGTATGAGGGCGCCTTCGGCGCCCAGCTTTGGAACGCGTACGTCGGGCTGCGCCCGACTCTTTTAGTGTGAGGGCGCCGAAGGCGCCCGGCTTTGGAACGCGTACAGCGAGCCTCGTACGTCGGGCTGCGCCCGACTCTTTTAGTATGAGGGCGCCTTTGGCGCCCGGCTTTGGAACGCGTACGTTGGGCTACGCCCGACACTTTTAGTGTGAGGGCGCTGAAGGCGCCCGGCTTTGGAACGCGTACAGCGAGCCTCGTACGTCAGGCTGCGCCCGACTCTTTTAGTATGAGGGCGCCTTCGGCCCCCGCCTTTGGAACGCGTACAGCGAGCCTCGTACGTCGGGCTGTGCCCGACTCTTAGTATGAGGGCGCCTTTGGAACGCGTA
This sequence comes from Cydia fagiglandana, assembly GCF_963556715.1. Taxonomy (NCBI): domain Eukaryota; kingdom Metazoa; phylum Arthropoda; class Insecta; order Lepidoptera; family Tortricidae; genus Cydia; species Cydia fagiglandana. The sequence continues at coordinate 14,858,123 of NC_085940.1, forward strand.
CGTTGGGCTACGCCCGACACTTTTAGTGTGAGGGCGCTGAAGGCGCCCGGCTTTGGAACGCGTACAGCGAGCCTCGTACGTCAGGCTGCGCCCGACTCTTTTAGTATGAGGGCGCCTTCGGCCCCCGCCTTTGGAACGCGTACAGCGAGCCTCGTACGTCGGGCTGCGCCCGACTCTTTTAGTATGAGGGCGCCTTTGGCGCCCGGTTTTGGAACGCGTACGTTGGGCTACGCCCGGCTCTTTTAGTGTGAGGGCGCCGAAGGCGCCCGGCTTTGGAACGCGTACAGCGAGCCTCGTACGTCGGGCTGCGCCCGACTCTTTAAGTATGAGGGAGCCTTCGGCGCCCGGCTTTGGAACGCGTACGTTGGGCTACGCTCTTTTAGTATGAGGGCGCCGCTTTGCCGCGTACAGCGAGCCTCGTACGTACAGCGTGCCTCGTACGTCTCTTGTAGGGAATGTAGGGCTGTTTCCTACATTTTGGCTAATCTGGACTTCTATACCTATTCACTTTATAAAATATTGCAGATCATTAAAAAACACCATGTATATAGTGGCCAAACAAATTTCTTTTGCAAAAACCTTCTTGTATCGCCTTAATCGGGTAATACGCGGATAGAATTCAGAGCGCTTATAGATTCGTAGTTCGAATTACCTACTCGATAAATTAATGTTTTATCGGGTTCATGTAAGCAAAGCCGGGTGCAAAAGCTAACAATATGTATATATTTGAAATGTGCTAATTGAGCTCTTTCAAATGATATACAACACGCCATCATTACTTAGTTTTATGTTTTTGGTTCGTCCCTTTATGGCCTCTAGAGGGCGCCGTGTTCCTTTTTTTGTGACGTCATATAGCCTATAACCAGCGGACGCTTAAGACGATTCGAATGACATATCGTTTGTCAAATTATAATGCGTACTTTAGGAGTTCTGAGGGAACAAATGAACATACATACATACATACCCACATACATACCGGTCAAAATCATAACCCTCCTTTTGCGTTGCCGTAGTCGGGTAAATACTTCCTATTAAAGATTATGTCACCAGCCCAAGTAAAAATATACTTAGCGTTGTATAACTTTGGACCCTAGTTACTTACCTGTTTAAGCATAATATGTATTACGTTAATGTCTAAAATAGTTATATTTGTTAATTGATATGACAAATATGATTAATCATTTACAGTATTCGTATCAAACTTTACCGCCATTTGTCATAATTTAAAATATCACGAACATTATGTCAACATCATTGTAAAATAATATGAAAGTTCGAGTGCAAATGTAATATTAAAAGCCGCAAGTTTTTGCGCTATTTAATATCGTAAATAACAGATAACTTACGTTTTGTAAAATTGTCTCCTTCCAAATGTGGTACCTGAAAAGAGTAAAAAAATAAATCTCCACATCAAACCACATACAAAATTACGGCTAACACGAACAAAGACCGAATACTTAAGTATTATTAATCATCGAGTTCATTGTTATCCCTAATAATATAAATAAGTGTCCTGTTATTTTCGAAATAAGTTACGCATGACATCTCAGGCAATTGGCCGAGCCAAATTACAACTACGTAAGTCACCAAGGCGGTCCTCGTTACTTTGGGGGTCAATAAACGACTCACAGGCTCATAAATATTGGGGTTCCTTGGGAAAACAAAAAGTTTGTTGAAAGAAGTTTATAAATACAGAGTGACTATTAACCGTGATACGATAAGCATTTCTGCTAGTGATATGTTACTTTAGATATAATAGAATTTTCAGTAATCATAACACACAGCTCGGAATAGCTCTTTTCCTCAAATGCGGTTTCGAAAACTGTACTTTACCCACAAGAGTGGCAATGTAATGCAAATTTTAAGTTTTTTCCTCACAGTTGGCTGGTAGGATTGACTAAATTAAGTAATGATTTTGTATGATGAATATTTATTATCTCGAATTAAATTGGATTCAATTTGTAATGTTTTAAAGCTTAGTATTAATTAACCTCGCATTGGTGTTGTGAAAATGTTGTGAAAATTCAATAGCAAAGTTTGTTTTTGTTTATAAATATTAGCAGAGGTTAAATAACAACTTTGCCCTCCTGTAAACAATAAGTATTATGTACCAATCTACCAAATATTTTTCGAAATATACTACAGTACACTTACTTATGAGTTATGACATGGCTTGCATCAAAAACCCAGGGTATGAAAGTGGTTTTGTTTTAAATTATAACAAGCTATTATTAACTTAATTGCGTATAGTTAAGCTTAAGACGTTTCAAAGTAAATAAATATTCTTCTTCTTCAATTTAAGAGGTATCCTCTTGTCGGTGGAGTATTTTCCATTTCTCCCTCTCATAAGCCATAGCTTTGACCTCTTGATACGACACGACACCAGCTATTTCTTTTATTTGGTCTATATAGCTACGTCTTGGTCTGCCCCTGCCTCTCTTTCCTTCTATCTTGCCTTCTATGATGGTTTTAAAGAAGTTGTCGTGCCGTAACAAATGTCCAATCATTTTTCCCCGTCTGTTGTTGATGGTGTTCAATATCATCCTCTTCTCTTTCACTCTTCGTAATACCTCTTCGTTCGTTATCTTCTCCGTCCATTTTATACCTGCCATACGTCTCCAACACCACATTTCGAAAGCTTCCAGTCTTTTTCGGTCTCTCTGAGTCATAGTCCACGTTTCACTACCATAAAGTGCGATACTCCAAATATACACCTTAATCATCAACTTTTTGCTCTTACATGACAAACTAGATCTTAAGAGTTGCTTCTTCTGGTTAAACGCCTTTTTTGCCATGGCTATCCGTGTAACAACTTCTGGCGTACATCTGGAGTTCTTTGTAATTAAACTACCTAAATATTTAAAACAATCCACATTTTGTATGGGTATATTTTTGATCACTATTGGTGTATGCTGCCTATTGCATTTTGTAGTGGTAAGCGTTTTTGTTTTTTTGCAGTTGATACTCAAACCTAATTCATTAAATATTGTATCCATTGTTGATATTAGTTCTATTAGTTTATCTGTTGTTTCTGCAAATGCTGCGATATCGTCTGCGAACCGGATAAAGTGAATTGTTTCCCCATTAATTTTGACCCCACCCTTGTCAGCTTCTTTAATTTTCTTAATTGCGTACTCTATATACAATATGTTAAATATTAGTGGTGAAAGTGGGCACCCTTGTCTGACACCTTGCCTGATTCTTGCACTCCTGTTTTCCTCTCCAATCTCCACCCATGCTTCTTGCTCCTTGTACAGTTGGTAAATAACTCTCCTATCTCTAAAATCCAGTCCGGCTTCTTTCAAAATACTCAACATTTGCCTCCATAAATATTAATGCTTGAAAATCGTGAAAGTTTAAGTCAGCGCATTATAAATATTAGAGACACAATCTAATCTTAAACATAAAAAGATCAGCCACTCAAAAAAGAACAAATATGTACCGTCTATGCTCAGAACAGTACCAACTCGCGCTTTACTGAACTTTCCATCAATGCCTAACAGTTACTCGGTTTTTTGCACAGATAGCAGATAAGTATATGAAATAAATCGATACCATTAATCTGGCTTAATGCAAAAACAAACACGTTAGTAAAAACATCAATCTTTGATAAAAAGTAACATCGTAATTAAGAATTAGCAGGGAAGAGATAACGAACTAAAACAAGACCGAAGTGATCCCATAAGTGTTCCGTAAACAAAGTTTTGTACGGAACACTAAAAAAATGTATTTACTTTTATGAGATATGCATTTGTGTGTATTTTCTATTTAATAAAACGGTACTTTATTATTGAATGATTGTAAATCCCTAAATACGAGAAAATACGCGCTCCGCGCTTTAGAATAACTATATGATGTAACCAATATTCCTTTTTTTTCGTACAATAAAGTATTTACTTATTTTCTTACTTAGGATCTACTATCTGAATCCTAAGATTTGTATTTAAATCTAAAGGCTCCTCTTCAAGCTTATATTCTTGTAGATAGATACTAATTTTTCACAGTTAAGTATAAAAATATGAGCCACCTACGTAATCTTTATAAATAATCGGTATTAATAAAATATTCATATCTTTCAATCAATAAAACAAACAAGTCATTTAACGGTATGTCATAATTTAGCATAATTTGCTTCTCCGTCGTATTTTCGTAAGTGCCGTCAAATTGCATTAGTCATGCCATATTTATATTTTTTCATTCAATTTTGATTGTTTTATGAGAATTCGATTTAAATCTAACGGATAACGGACAAGCTTTTGGCCAATTTTATTTAAATTCTGTTATAAAATATCTTTCGAATGACGTAAGGTTTCATTTTCTCCTTAAATATTCTGACCACCCAAGTCATGTTTATTTATGATAAAAATAACCATCTATATTCGCATGGATTTCAAAATGGAATTTAAAGTTGTTTACCATTTGCATTTTAATCCTGGAAATGTTGCACTTCATATTCAGTTTCAAGATTAGAACGATCATATGAATAACTTATAATATAATATGTAAGTATATAACAAAAGAAATAAGATATGCGTAGAGGCACTTAGGCGGCTTAAGAAACGTAATATAAGATATAACTTTCAAGACACCTTACACCAAAGTTTGCTAGTGAATATTTACATAACATAATTCATTTACAAGTCTAACGGTTTCAAGTTCAAGTAAATAATATGTTAGTTGTTGTTAGTTAACTATTTATTTAAATGAAAAGTTCCAGTTATCAAAATAAAAAGTGGAAACCCGTGATCTATTTATTATCTGCTTACATATCCAGGAAACGGGCACGATTATAATATATTAAGATACATTATTTAGCCTTCTAATTCGCAAAGTATTTGCAGTCATATATACATACATATATTATGTACATCTTCCATTGATAATCTCAAAAAGAAAGGGCCAATTATAAATTTTCAACAGCCTATAAAAATGATACTTCAGTATCATGTCGTGCGTTACTGTACCAACCTCTTATGACACAATTATGCTTATCGAAAATCAACCATAACACGAAAAGAATAAAGTGCATATTATTAAATAAACGTTATATGGCAAGCGATTTCGGAAGTATGGAGGTTGGCAGTCAAATCGATTTTGGATGCATGCTCTTGCGTCGGATTATTGGCAATAAAAATAAAAGCGTGTCAGATTATTGAAAGTCACACGTCTTGTTAGGAATTTACGCAGATTTATAACTTATAAGAAGCTTAACGTACACTCGGTAATTATTTAATGGCGGTCGTTAAAATACGGATTTGCAAACTTTGCTATATGTTTACATATGTAAAAAAAACCTTTTATATCCCGTAAAATAATAATATTAACATTTACAAGCCCTCTATTACTCTGTTACTTAATTAACTTTTAATTGGAAAGAAAATCGGAAATTGGAATAATTGGAAATTAATTGTATTAAATTTCTACTTTCTCACAGTTAAATGTGATGCCTTTAAAAGTGCGAAGAACACTGTAATTACTTGAACAAGCATATATAAAATTACACTAACCTGTTCAAACACATTTAGTTGAAACATAGAGATTTTTTTTTTAATTGAATGAATGAATTCATATTTTATGAGTTAAATTCTTAAATTACATAATACTATTGGAAAACAGGCATTCTGCTTACGCCTGCAGTGTGCTCTGGCCTGAACATTAAGTCGCGTGAGCACTGAGCAGTTACAGTAGCCGTGTTAACATCTTTCCAGGGCCCTAACAACGTTCGACAGGGAAAAGCTTACACAATTTAAATGTAAATATGCCCATTACATTCGCCGGCTGCCCCGGCCGTGGCAGGATTAATGTCACAATTATAGGATTTTAATTACAGAACACGCAATTCATAATTAGAACTAGTTATAGATGCCACATAACTGTTAAATAGATTATTGGTGGCTGGAGCAAACATTGGGTACTATCAGACTTAACTATAGCGAACACCTTAATAGTATTTGTACACGTATGTATTGATTAAAGATATGGATCGGATATGTCAGTGTCAAAAGTGACGTTTCTTGAAACCAAAACATAATTTTGACACTGACATATCCGGTCCATAGGTACCATATCTAGTGCTAAGTTTTGACGTACGGTCAGCCAAGAAAGTGGTCTACTCTATCATCTGATTGATAGAATCCACAAGTGGTAGACCACTTTCTTGGCTGGCTGTACATTAATGTTCGAATCACAGTTTTGATGATAAATAAGGTATCGGTCGATTTATTTAATTTTTTAAAGATCACGCAAAAAATCTAATAGTTAAGTATTAACAAAAATATGTAACAATTGGCGATTTCAATGAAAAGGTATCTCGATTGTCAATAAGCTATTACTACCATAATGATGCAATTAAAAACCTCCGTGAACCAACACAGTCGTAACTGGTAACATTTGCTTGAAAAGTCAGATTTTATGTTAGATCAAGATCATACAGAATTGAGGCCATGTGCATATTAACAGATTTCGACAATAAAATCGGCAGTATATTTTATTGGCAGGCAGTTACATTGCGTTTATGTCCAACATATAACAGTTTACTTTTCGCACTTAGATTTAGATACTTACGCGAATAATAAGGGTACGAAAGGTTTATGTCAGATTTATATCTGACATAAACCTTTCGTTTCGAACTAGCATACATTTATGTGTGCTAGTTCGTTTGTAACACGTTAAAGGTATGTTCACACACTAGTGAAGATAACTAGCTCATAGCGCTATAGTAAATTTGAAAACATATAAAAAATAAAAAATGCGTGTTTTCCCAGAGATAACACCTAGCTAGATCGATTTATCGCCCCCGAAAACCCCCATATAGCTAATTTTATATAGTAAATAAACAAGAATTGCTCGTTTAAAGGTATTAGATACATTAGCGCTTTTCCACTTTTAATTTGTTTCTGCTTGATACAAAAAACATAATGGTACATTTCCGTGATAGTACATTTCAAACCCTACCTACCACGCTACACTACCTGTAAGAAAGCTTAAGCCTGGGCTTGCAATAAGCTTATTCCTCTCAATCCGTAATGACCGAGTCCATTCCACTCAACCTGTCTTTTGAGTTTTGTACTTAACATACAGCCCATCATAATAAGTCTTTCGTTAAAATCACCGCTAAGCCCGGGTGGGTACATACTTTTGAGCGGTAGTATAGCTTGAAAACGCATTGGTGTGGACAAAGGCTTAGATCCGAGACGTGTCAATGCACAGACTACAAAATGGACTCTCCAATGCTTCCGCATTGCACGATACTTTTGAGCGGTTGTACAGATTGAAAACGCACCGGCAGGCGTGGCTCACTCCGCGATTTCGTCGCTTTGCTACAGGTAGCTAAAAGTACATCCGTTCCACCCCAATTTTGGGGAAAGCCATAACTGCCATAAGCCGCGCGTGGCGCTGTCGCCACCTAGCGGCCATATCTGTGCTGATCCTAATAGACGCGTTTTGTTAGAGACTGTACCTAGTACTATTATTTATTCTGTGGCCCCGGTGTGGACAAACGGCGCGATTCGGGAAATAAATTAGAGATTCAATAGATATGAAATAGTATAGATATGTGACGTTCCACGGCAAAAGGTACCTTATGGCGGCTGGCGCTTACGCTATTATTAACGCCGCTCCAATATTCAGCCGGGGCAATGGTAATTTTTTCCGTGGAACGTCACATATCTCTACTATTTAAACTTATTATTCTCTTCTGTTCTGTTATTGTTCTCTTCTGTTCTTGCTGTTGTTGTCTGTACATGTTCGTACATGTTTTGTGATCGTCACGAATTAAAATCTTTTATCTTTATCTTTACGAGTATCTTTATTTCATATCTAGTGAATCTCTAATTCATTTCCCGAATCGCGCCGCTAGATCCGAGACGTGTCAATGCACAGACTACAAAATGGACTCGCCCATGCTTCCGCATTGCACGTCTATTTTTAAACGGACCGAACAGTTAAAATATACACGGACCGTTGCCCAACTCCCTTGCCATTGTACCGCACTAATGGGTACTGTACAAGATTTATGGATATCCTATCTGAATGGATTACCTGTTGCGGTGTACACGTACAGATTAAGTTAAAGCGGCAGATACGTCACACGTTTCCAAGTTCTTATTAGTTATTACCGTAGGGCTTCTATTGATCCACAGCCATAATTTTCTCGATTTCGTAACTAAAATCTTTTGTGTACTTTACATCGGTTTACAATGTGTATTTTCTTGTATTTTAGTTAACACATAAGTAACACGGTAATTGTATTCATAAACACGCTACAAGCGTGAGCTTTTAATCGTTTGTCTTAATCTGTCAGTCAGTTTATTCAATTTCATTGGAAATAAATATTTGACTTTGAGTCTGTTTTATATCGGTCATAATAGTATCTAGGACATTAGGTAATTTGCAATTGTTTTGCTGAGTTAGCTAATTGTAAGGTCAGTTTTACAAAAGTGGTATGTGATATGAAGCTATTATGTATTTAAAAAAGTCAAATTTACGCAAACTATGTCGTTTAATTTCTTTAAAGCCAGAAATTTAACCAAAAATCTAAGTCAACAAAATTCAAAAAATCCCCTGCAGAAATAATAAACGGTAAATACCTTATAGAGAAAATACGCTTTGTTCGTTTGACAGTGCCGTATCTCTTCAGATATCATTTAATCTTCGCTGCAGGTGTTATATGCGGTTCGATCTGTACGCGTTCGAGCACAGAATCCCTACTAATGCGCGCTAGTATTACAAATGCGTAAGTTTGTTAGTTTCTTTGGACTTAGGATATAAGCCTGTTTCATTCAATACTAGCTTACTTGTCTACAAGATGGACTCGAAAATTCAAGAAAATTGTCTAAATTCGGTAGCTTTCGGTAGCAGTTTGTGCCTTGAAATCCTCGCAACACTCAAGATGCTTATTTTCGCACCAGTTGTTCTATTTTGGAATTTTTCGCTTGCTCGCTTATCAAAATTAGCACAAGGAGTTAAAAAACAACAATATAGCCCCCTTGTAAAACTTTTTTTTTGTAGCAAGAAGAGTGTATGTTAGCTGAGAAATTAATTTAAGAAGATTGTGGAAAGACTTAAATTTTACTGTAGGGACCTTTGAAAAAACTTATTAAGATCCTAAAGCCTTGGGCAAGCATTTAGGTTTAGAAACGATTGACGTTATAATTTGTTCGTAGGTAAAGGTAGGTAAGGTAGAGAAATACTAGTGCTCGACGCTGCACTAGTAAATATTCGACATGGGCACTTTATGTCAAAGTGACAAGGATTAAATTTTAATACAGAAAAATCTTCGCCGTTCAAATTTAACCTATATTACTTTGACATAAAGTGCCCATGTCGAATACTAGTGCAGCGTCGAGCACTAGTAATTCTACCTTACCATTCTGTCAAGTAGCCCTAAACATAGAGCCAGTTCAAAGAAGAATGTATTATTTCAACCAATATTGGCTGCTTCATTCCGTTATTCTCTTGTATATGCATATCACGATACTGTCTCTGTCACACTTTACGTGACAGAAATGAGACCGATATACGCTCTTGTAACATACTGATGAGATGGGTCTCTGTCGGATCGTATAATTAACAAACGTTAACATCTTGTGGTCAGTTTTGTTGCCTTTTGGTATTCAATTACTCATACTTGCTTACTTGACTATACTCCATTCCAGAGAGGATTAGACAGAAGGAAAAAAAATACTTTTAGTGTAATTATGTATATTGTATACAATACAACACAAAATTTTAATGTGTATGGAAGATCGATCAATCGCGTCTATATTTTTAAAATTTGGCGCTTTTTTTTACTGACAAATCTAGTTTGCCGGAGTATATGACTCATATCTCTGAAGAAATAATATGCATGTACATAGTTCCGAATTTACTACTTGACACATATTATACTTAAACATACATTGTTTAAGATTGACCGCACAAAAATCAAGTCAGAGAAATAAAAAATAGGACTTTTCAAAATAGGACTTTGCAAAAATAGGACGTTTCAGAACGAGATGATTGTAAGATGGTTATTGGCTGTCACGAGAATTACAATGAGGAAACATTTTCCTTCAAAGAAATTGGTTTTGTACAGCACGCTTGCAGCTAAACAATAACGTCTGATAGGTTTGTTTTGCCCGGGACCGTTGCGCGGGAGTGATTAGATCGCGGACGTAACTATAGTCTTTTGTGGGTATTTACTAAATGTAAGAATGGATTTTTTTAAACAGTCGACGTCAAAGATATGTATATACTTTTGCATTATATTGCAATATGTTTGACGTCGACTGTACTGGAAATGTAAGCAGACACTGCAACTTAATACCTTCTCCCTCTAAGGCCCCCCCACAATCCCCACATCTAGCGTCTTTCCAGCGTCGGCGTCTACAACTGTATGGCCGCGCTCGACGCAACGTCGACGCAACTGCGCAGCGACGTAATTTTCCGTAGCGCTGACCAGACGCCGAGGCTCGAAAGACGCTAGATGTGGGGGGGCCCTAACGGCCCACCGTCCTAATACTAGTACTAATAAGGTACAGTCGCCATCAGATTGGTTAAAGATATCGGAACATGCACTTTAACGCCAGATTCTTCAACATGTTTTTATTTTATCCATCTAGTATCCGTTTAGTAATGCCACCAGTTTAAGTGTCGAACTGGTAACATTGTTATACATGATATATGTATATTATACATATATGTTTTCTGTATAATAGTCAACTGATTGCGTAAAACTGACGCAACATAAAAAATAATTATACCTCGGCTTACCTCAGACTTTAATAATAGGTAGGTACGCTACATAACTATAAAATATTTAGTACATTTTATTACTCGTGTGCAAAGTCCTCTTGTAAAAAAGCACTTACCACCACCACCAAAGTACCACTTTTTGATCGGTATCATCCCATTCGCAGTTCGTCAAGTTCTTAAATTAGTTATATTCTGCTTTCGTCACTCATTCTACATTAAAAGCCACCGACGATTGTGACGAATGTAGAATGAGTGACGAAAGCAGAATAGGACTAATTTAAGAACTTGACGAAAAACTAATGGGACGACCCAAGACGATACCTTTTGATCACCTGTATTAAAACTGCATTTCATTTGTCTCTTTCTTCACGAGTATTAAACGCGGCACATAAAATTAGCCACCTCACTTTACAGTTTCACCTGACACATGAGCTTTATCGGTAATCGGACATTATTCTACCGGACCACCAACCCTACTCTTATAACTATAAATAAGATAATCGCAGTGATTCAGTGCATCGACCATTCGTACATCGCGCTGCTGTCTCAGAATCAATTGCGTATCGGACTTATAATTTGTAGCTATTGCTTTTCGAATTTGGTTCAATGGGAGTGTAATTTTAAAGCCGATGCTTGGAGTAATTGAATGCGGTATCTAACTTTTAATCAAGTGTTGCCACATATTTTAAACATACCTGTCTTCACGACTTCTATTTTACATTGCTTGTTGCTAAGTATGCCTAATACCTACTTTTAGTCATACTTATCTAATAGCATCCAGAAATGTATACATTAGCCATTCTTCGTTTCATGGACCACAACATTTTCAACCGTATTTATAAAGGAAAATAATTTAGGCTAACACTGAATTCTCTTTTCTATATTTAAGATGCGTGCTCTTGTCGGTGGAGCAATCTCTAACTCGTCCGGTCCTCTGCCAACTCATTAACCTTCTGGTATGACACGACCTGGGGGCCGATTTTTGAAATTTGATCGCTCGATTTCGTCACTCGAAAATCGGTGGAACGGCGAAATGCTAATATTTGAAATACGAGCGATCAAAATTTGGAATCTAGTGGTATTGACCAATAGTTTCCAATTGTATTAGTAGAATTTAAATGCCGAGTACTGGAGATATTATTGAACGAAATACACGAAATCAAGCGGTCAAAATTCAAAAATCGGCCCACTGAACCTTTTCTTTTATTTGGTTGAAATGTTTTTTCTCGGTCTTCCTCTTCTTTTCTTTCCCTCTATTTTTTCTTCTATAATGTTCTTAAGAAACAGGCCGTGTCGTACAGATGTCCAATTAGTACTCATCTGTCTATTGTCTTTATTATATTTCTTTTCTCTTTAATTCTATCTAGAACAATAACATTTGATATTTTTTTTGTCCAACATACGTTTTAAATTAGCTACTTTACAAAGCTCACTCATATCGTAAAATAAAGTAAAATTTGGAATAAAGTGCATGAGATCACCAATCTAGTCCCAGTTTACACTTTCAAATGTTTGATCTAAACAGCAAACATTTGGTCCAACCCAGTTATAAATGCATATAAACTGCTATCTAATCTTAGATTACGCGCCAACTGCCAATTCTAAATGTGGTCGCATTATTTCATAGTTTAACAGAGATATTAATCTTATCGCTGACTCCTGGTCTAGGTCGGCGATGTAACGCCCCGGGGGGCGCCGGCGCACGGTGTAAGTAGGTATGTGGTTTGAAAACTGTCATGAATCGTATTTTAGTATTTACCTACTCGTGTTTTATGAGTCGTTTATGGACTTTATCAACTCGCAAGGCTTTTTTAATAACAAAACTTCCGTAAGACACAGACAAATTTAATATATAAAGAAGGGTCACTTATATATTTTAAGTCGAAGATTTTTCTGAGTTTCGCTCTATAACGAAGAGCATCTTTAACGTAAGCACGCGTTGGCTGCTTGTTGGCTGGTGGTTGGGTGTTAAACTTACATAATTGGTGTCATTTTTGCTTGCAGGCGGTCTTATCGCTAACCAGAAAACCGTCCAGAAAACCAGAGATGGAAATTAATAAATTAGAAGTGTTTTCATTGCATTTGCTATACTAGGTATAGGTAATACAATTCTTACTATGAAGTATTTGAACAAATTAAATTATTTTCAGAAAATATTTCTATCTTAGGGATGGCCAGGGGGCGCCACAAGCCTTCAGTAAGAAGTGCATATACTTGGAAAATTTTACCTATGCCGCTGTGGCCCGGTGGCCGAGTGGTTCAGGCACCTGTGATAGACTAGGCGATAGCAGAGGACGCTGGCTCGATTCCAGCCTGGGGCACTGGAAGCCTTGGTCACTTTTTCTTAGTATATGACATTTATTTCAGTTTATAATACAATTCTTGTCAATAACTTATTTGCAATAATGTTATAAAGGGGCCCACTGATTAACAGTCCGCCGGATCGGCGTGTCAGTTAGAGCAAAGTTTTGATAGTTCCGAACAACTGACAGGCCGATACCGTCCGGTGGACTGTTAATCAATGGGCCCCTTAACTCACTCTCTGGTCTAGGTTAGCGATGTAACGCAACATGAGGTGGTTCGAAAACTGTCAAGAATCTTACTTAAGTTCACGGCCATGTATATAATTATAGATATGTGGCTCGAAAACTGTCGACTATCGTATTTTACTCGTAGTATTTAACTACCCGTGTTTTATGATTTGCTGTCGAAGGACGAGACACCTCATAATGTTTTCGTTTAATTTAACTTTAATTATAGGTATGTGCTTTTCGGTGAAGGAAAACATCGTGAGGAAACCTGTATACATCTGCGATGAAATTCAAAAGGTGTATGTGAAGTCCCCAATCCGCATTGGGCTAGCGTGGGGACTATAGCCCAAGCCCTCTCGCGCATGAGAGGAGGCCTGTGCTCAGCAGTGAGACGTATATAGGCTGAAATGATGATGATGATGTGCTTACATAACGTCATATACGACTGATGCTACATATACTACTCACGATTAAATACGTATCTTTACATTTTTTTTATTTTTTGCCTATTAGGTGCAAAAGGAGCATTCCACGGGCTGTCCCGTACAAACGCATTTTATTTCCTGTGTTGCGACTTTTTTCTCGGCATTTAAAGCAGGCGATTATTTTTCTGTGCATATTTTTGACCATTTGTCATAGAAAAAGAAACTCTTATACCTTTAAATCTTCAGAAACTTCGCGTTTGTACGGGACAACGGTAGACAATTTCAAGGGATGCTCCAAAAGTGTAAACATAATATCTTTGACGTCTACTGTACAATAAAGAGTTTACTACTACGTAAAGCTGATCCATTGCGTAAGGGGTAATCTAATTGAGATGTATATTGGCATTTAAGCTTTCCGGCATATAATAAGTTATTTCCTTTCCATGAAAACCACCTATGCCACGTAATTACTCAGAAGAAGAGTTTATAATTTAAACTGACTTTTATTGCACAGAAACGGCACTCAAGATGCACTCATAATATTTGAAATAGTAAAAGGACAATAGGCGCAGGTATTAGGGCTGGCATCAAATTATGCTAAATTGAGTTATTAGCTTTTAGACTTCTGCTTGAGTATACTGTTCAATTCAAGAGGTTGCTTCCGGCTTTTGGTAATAAACCTCGTTATTTTCTTTGTAGTCCTGGAAGAGCAGGGTACCTAGCCAATATGCCAATCGTTGGCTCCGTAGTGAACAAAACGGTAATCTCTCTCTTACACGTTACACTTACACGTTAGTGCAATAGAGAGACATTAGCGTATCTTTCGCTACAGAGCGAACGATTGGTGTGTTGGCTAGGCACCCAGGAGACAATTATTCAATGGAAAACTTACATGGAGGTTTGGAGGTCACAATAGATTTGGCGTGCTGTGGCGGATTTGCAGTCTTTGCCGCCCTAGGCCCCAGGCCCTGTAGCCGCCCCATTTCAAGGCACCCATAATATTGACTACATCTTGAGTTATTTCTTGTTACCGTCAGCGAATTTTTTGTCACAATTTGCCGCCCCTAAATATCTTGCCACCTAGCCCGGGTCTACTGTGCTTTAGGGCAAATCCGCCACTGGCCAATTATTATCATTGTTCATTACAGGATATTTCGTTTTTCAGCCTTCTTTCCAAGGTAGCCCAGTACCCGCGTGTAGGTACAGTCATTTGCAATATGTTACTCTTTGAAGGCCGCATAAATTACATTGTTACAGATATTTTTGCAGCCTTTGTTGTTCAACATATTATTGCAGGTGGCTGTACATAATTTCACGTAAACTTATTTTCTTTCTATCGCCATAAAGTTTCAAACACCTTTAAATTACGCAGTGACATCTAGGCCTTATAAATTTATCATATTTATATCCCTAGAAATGTTCGTTTTGTTAGTTTTGTTACCAATACAGTATAGGCATGAGACACCTACAGCGATTTACATATGAAGGTTAATCTAACAAATAACAGAAATTTATGTTTGTTTCTAATTTATACTTTACTGCTAAGTGTAATGGTTCATTTTCGAACGGTAAATAAATGAGACATAAGTTTTCGTAAGACATATGTCTATTTGCAGAATGCAAATTATTAAGCTGTTTATATCGTAGTTTATAAAGTTGACTAACTTAGCGCACGCTGTGATTTATATATAGGTACAGGTGCAACGAAAGATACATCAGAAATGCCAAGAGCCAAGATGTACCTACTGAAGTTAAAAAGTTTGGAGCCTTACCTATATATTGCACATTTCATTTTCCAAATTATAGTTTAACAAATGTACCTATTGGATCACCTCAAGACTGCTTGGAATTATGGCATTTAATGTATACCTATGTAGAATAGTAAAATTTCCCACAATCAACAAATATCTCACATGTAAGGGCGCACCGCAAAAAATACTTTTAATTCTCTTAAGTTAACACCTTGCGATATGTCTTTAGAGAAAACGCGAAAGAGATAACATACAATGTGTATGACCCACACATAGACTAGGAATCCTCTAGACCGAGTTTAGAGCAATTATTTCATGCAACCGATGATGCCAAAAATGCGGGGGTGCGCGGGACCAGGTGAGCAAAGTTCCGTGCCGTGATTGGTCTCGTTCAAAGACACGGACGTCACACAAAGACACTTTCGACTCGAACATGGAGTAAAATTACCGTATGCGTGGCATAGGGGGTACCGCGACTATGCTCAGTCTGGTGGATGTCTTGTCCGTGGACCCACAGAAGTAACGTTTTATTATTTGTTATATTTTTAACTGTCACCCTCGTATTACTGATTACATATACAATGTAAATAAATGAATAATGCAGGAGCTGTGGAAGATAATGTTGGATTTACGAAGCGGTATGGGAATCTCATTATTTCTTTGTTTATTTGCATCAAGTCAAGATGAATTATAAATGATATGGGAGAAATCTTAACGCGTGGAATAGAAGATTTTTAATAACGGGAAGGAGTAGGTTACGAGAAGAATATAATTGATTACTTGTTGTAGAACGAGGACTTAACATTTGAAAATAATAACAATATACGGCACACAACGCGTACGCTAGGACCAGCATAACGCAGTACGTGGCAGTACCATTAACGCATAACATCGATAGTTCTGGTTCAGAATTGCAGATGGCGCTTACAAAAATTATGCACGAGAGTTTTGTGCTATATCTGTATTACATATAAGTACTACTTTTTGGCTAGGTAATTCTAAAGCACAACTGTTTAACATAAGGCATGATCATTTTATTTTCCTTGCCCATTTGTGGTATTTAAGATTAAGATATGTTCAATATCTAGAATATCGAATCGAAAACTCCAAAAATCATATTGGGTTTCTCAAATTAACACATAACACAATAAAAATATATTCGCAAATGACAATTATGAAAAAGCGATAATTTACTCACAATTAGTTTGTAAGATGGCTACAATTCCGTATATCGTCTCAAATACACCTGAAACAGAAAGAAATTACCGTTAATTTCATATCCACTAATTTGCTATAACAAATAAAATAATTTTTGCACGTTATGACAGTTCTGTTACAACAAGCGTTGGGTACCTAGCTAGCTAGCGTCAAGTCTTAGCCGTGTATTGTTATATACCGGGTGTGGCCTGTAACATGAGCAAATAATTAAAACATAGATTGTACCCCTCAAACGGTGACACTTTTGTTCAACAACTTTAAAAATTATGAAGTATTTAGACTCCCTTTTTTCATACAAAATAAATAT
The DNA here is from genome assembly GCF_963556715.1 of Cydia fagiglandana. NCBI lineage: Eukaryota > Metazoa > Arthropoda > Insecta > Lepidoptera > Tortricidae > Cydia > Cydia fagiglandana. The sequence goes on from NC_085940.1 coordinate 14,875,089, forward strand.
TATCTTCAATGGACGCCATCGCCACGCCATATCATTGTGATTGACGTTCCTTGTCACGCCTTAAACATAACAAAATTCGCAATACATTACGTCTGAGAATAAATTTTAAAGTGTATTAAAAATCAAACTACAAGTTATTTTTAAAAGTTGCCTAACAAATGTTGGTCAGTATGAGGAGTACAGCCTACAGTTTAATTTTTTGCTCGTATTACAGGCCACACCGTTATTAGTAAAAGTTGAATTAGAATGAATAAATACTGATTTAAACTTTCAAGTTTTTAAAACATTATCTAATTTCACAGGGACTTTAGCCAGTCTTCTCCGAGACCACGAGGACAACGCCGTCCTCGAAACGTCGGAAGCAAATCTTAAAACTTAAATACGCGATTAACTGCCGTATTCGAACTTCAAGATATTCACAAGAGACGACACGTACTAGATCCATTCTAGATACGTTATAGTTTAGATATCAACTAGTTCTCTTTTGCAGCGCAATTCGGGCAACCAATATCACTTTTACGTTAGATAGAGTAAGATATCTATTCGATGTGAATTGGATCTCTAAGTCATATCCTGTGGAAATCTTTCAAGAGTATCTCCAGAATCGCGCAAATGTCAAATTTGACAGGTTAGATCTTAAACATATCGTTATCGTACCTTGGTGATGTCTAAAAAATATCTAATATATGTCTATTTCAAAATCCGAATCGGGCCCTAACTCACGACACGCATACGAGATTGTCTGCGACTTTTAAGGCAAATTTTAGAACGCCGTAATGCCGGTGTATACCTACGAGTTTCAAGCGTATTATCTCCCATTCCGAGGTGAAACCCTTAATTTGACTAGGTTAAGACATATCGTGAGTTATATACACTAAAATGGTTGATGGCGTGTCTGTCCTAGCTACTAAACTAGGCTTTTGAGTTGTCGTTACACTGGTTCGGCCCAAAGACTGGCCTTACACAAGCCATAGAGAAAAAAATACATAGAGTCCTCACTCCATACTACAGTTTTAGTAGCTAAAAGACACCTAGCAATAGATGTAGCACCGACCGAAAAGTCTAATGCTCAACAATTTTCAGCTAATATCCGGATTAACCTGGACTCTGTTTTGAACGACTTCTGCTTTTAATATTAGTTGTAAAATGTTGTTCAATACAATTTTCATGAGTCAGTGGAGCGCAGAGCCAGGAGGATGATTGGCGACAAGAAGCTAACGGCTAAGCTTCAGTCTTTGGCCCATCGGCGGAAAGTCGCCAGCCTGTCGGTATTCTACAGGTTGCACTTCGGGGAGTGTGCCCAAGAGCTACACGAGCCCATTCCACCGTCCCCATTCTACCATCGGACTTTTAGACGCACGGCCGGTTTCCATCCTTACTTGGTAGATATTCCACCAATTCGCACGAAGCGCTTTGCTTCTACTTTCCTTATGCGCACTGCCAAGGAATGGAATTCCTTGCCGGCGTCTATATTTCCGTGTTCTTATAACCCGGCAACCTTCAAAACAAGAGTGAACAGGCACCTTCTGGGCGAGCTCGCTCCATCGTAGGCCACGTCTACGCCTCGGCTAGTCTGTGGCCATGAGTAAGCCCATTCATAATAAAAAAAAAAGTCGTAACACTAGAGAATTCTAATTAGTATCGAGTAGCGGTACTGATAATTCCGCTACTCGATGCTAGATGTCGACTGCGAAAATAATAGTCGTTTTGGTACCAAAATTGATGTGTGGAGTGAGCACTCTATTCGTACTATATTTCTCTATGCCCAAGCTAATAAACTCGAGAACTACGTTTGAGAATGCTATTCATCTTTTAATCCCTAGAGATGGGCGTACCGAGAAATTGCTAAATATCTCAGCGTCTATTCAAGTTTTACAAAAAGTCATGATAAAATTCTCGCCCGCTATGTCTTCTTTAAAACTCGAAGACTATTCAATTTTAATCGCAAGTTGTTAACTGTGAATCGCCCTTGATCAGTTTTTATGTCACTTGTTCAAGATACCAGTGGCAGTCTTTGAATGTTTGAGGCAGGATGTCAACTTGTGATTTTATATTGTCAATATCTGACTGATGAAGAAGGAAAAGTGTGTTTTCAGAGTTTTATAAGTCTGTATAGCGGTATATTTCAAACACAGGCACAACATAAATAATAGTAGGTACTAGGTACAGAAGACTCACTCTCTAACAAAACGCGTCTCAGGACAGATATGGCCGCTAGGTGGCGACAGCGCCACGCGCGGCTTATGGCTAGCCACCAAAATTGGTGTGGAAGGGATGTACTTTTAGCTACCTGTAGCAAAGCGACGAAATCGGGGAGTGAGCCACGTGTGCCTGTGTCAGAGGCACAGAATAAATATGACACAGGTTTTAAAACACTCGTAAGACCTGTGATAGGTTACCTACTGAGATTTTACATTAATAAAATATTCAATATTAAAATATTTAACGAGTGTGCCATATTAATTAATTCATAATTCGCTAAGTAAAGGTTTAAGCATTTTTATGACTTCTTAAAATACACCCCAGGTGTATTAAAATTATAACTTCCGCGCAAATAGTTTCCGTCCGCTGCATATCTTATTAAGTTTATATGAATCATTTAAATCTAGAATATAAACCCGGAAACGGGTTTTACATTAAATTAACACTTAATCTGGTATAATATTACCTTAAGAGAAACATGATGATGTAGAAAAGTGGATACTTCCTGAGATATATGGAGGAAGATGGGGTCCATGTTTGTATGGAGAAACGTCGGTCCTTCTCCTCTCAAATACATAGAAAACATACATAACTCAGAAACAAATATCCGTGATGAACAGACAATTAAATGCCTTTACCAGGAATTGAACCCGGGACATAAAATAATCCCGAGAGGATAAAAGAAAAAAATGCAGAATAAAATGCACGGCAAAATGTATATGCACCTTCAAGGTTGGTTCCTAGCAATCACATTAATATAGTAGACGCAAACCAAACTGACGATCGGGGTCGTAAACCTTCTCATTCACTCACGCGTGGCCGAAGGTAGGGCGAGAGCGATAGAGATACGACCCCAGTTGTCAGCTTGGTTTGCGTCTACTATAGTCCTTCGTAGAAGGCGTTTAATTTTAATTAGAAAAGTCTAATGGGTAACGACGTTTACGTGCTACACTAGGCTTTGATTAGACTGATTACTGCCTAAGGAAGTCCGACAACCGCATAATGGCGCCTGAGGTTTTACTTTTATGTAATAATGCCTTTTAATACTATACTTACTTAACAAGAATTGCTTACCGAGAATTGATATTTTTCGCAATATCAGCAAGCGTTATCAACAAATAACTTTTCTATTAAAATTTTTATTATTTAACAATAAAACCTCAACCGTAGCTAACCCACTCAGCAATTTTCTCGAGTTGGGAGCAAAATGTCAAAATTATCCGCAAAATAGTCATGGAATTCAAAAGTACTCGCCTCAGAACAAACCAATATAAGCAAGACCTTAGAATATATACAGCTAATACAAATATAAAGGCCAAGTTACACCAGAAATAAAGAAGAGTCGTACGAATGGCTGGGCAAAAACGACGCCAATCAATGATTTACCGAAACCATTTCCGTATCATTATTACCACGATTTCCTCCGTACAAATAATACGCATTAACAAAACAGCAGAGAATTAGCCAAATCAAATTACAGAGTCTTTGGTACGTGACTTTATTGAAATTTCTCTTCGAAAAGCATTTATGGTAATGTGAAACAAAGGTTCAAACTATTATATGCAGCAATATTGCTTTCATTATAATTATAAAGGGAAATATAATCAAACTTGCACAAAGAGCTTACATGTTTCTGATTTTACATGATTAAATTATCGTACCTTGCCGAAATAGTCGGAATCTTTTATTTTAATGAAGAATAATCTTTATTTCATGGGCTGGACTTTTAACATTTTTTTAGTAACCCTAAATTTAAAAAAAAAGCTTTAAAACAACGGAGAAACTGAACCGCTTCTAAAACGCATTGCAATTGCACAACAGAAAGCTTCCATAATGCGTTCAGTGCGCTCCAAAATGATTGCCTTTTGTTTAAAAGTTATTTTCTTTTTAAATTACTCAGCATCAAAATATCTTCTAAACAATTGTCTACAAATTACCCGTTTTCACTTAATTTAATTTTCTTCCATGTACCTAATTACTTTCTTAAAGTTTTCGATTAAGAAGAGACGTGCAATTCAATTGTTTTGTGCATTTCCACGACTGCATGGCGTTAGGTGCCATTATGCATGTCATGTAGGTGTGTTTTAATAGACCTATGATTGTCAGCCGTAATTTGTGTAATTTAGAATTGATTACTGTTATTAGCGATAGTGACAAAGTTAGAAGAGAGCTATGAAATTTGCCTGAAATGTTAATAGGTGTAAAATGTAAGAAATATTCATGCTTCGTATTTTGCATTTGAAGAACATGTCGCTGTAATATTATATTTTAATGAATGAACTTATTTAAAATGTCATTTTAGTAAATGTTTTTCTGGTAGAGTTAAATTTGTTATTATGATTTTGTTCTCATATAAGACAATACAGATTTAAAAGACCTGCTTAATTATTTTCAGATCTAAATGAATCTTGAATCTAACTGTCTTAATTTAAAGTCTTCGTTGAAACTCATTTTACATCGGTTTTTTATCTTTTTTTTATTATAGGACAAACAGATCGACCTAGCCCCACAGTGAGCTCAATAAGTCTTGTGTTGTGGGTAGATACTAGACGACGATATATATAATATACTTACACATATATATAAATATGTACCTACTTATATATGTATATAGAAAACATCCATAACGCAGGAACAAATATTTGTGATGAACACACAAATAAATGCCCTTACCAGGATTCGAACCCGGGACCTCCTGCTTCGTAGGCAGGGTCACTAGTGTCACTACCGACTAGGCTAAGAGGCCGTTAACACCGGCCGTTTCGACATACCGGGTGTGGCCAGTAACACGAGCAAATAATTAAAACATAGATTGTACTCCTCAAACGGTGACACTTTTGTTCAACAACTTTTAAAAATTATGAAGTATTTAGACTCCCTATTTTTCATACAAAATAAATATTATTTTCAATGGACAGCATCGCCACGCCATATCATTGTGATATACGTTGCTCGTCACGCCTTAAACATAACAAAATTCGCGATACATTGCGTCTTACAATAAACTTTGAAGTGTATTAAAAATCAAACCACAGGTTATTTTTAAAAGTTGCTTAACAAATGTTGGTCAGTATGAGGAGTACAGCCTACTGTTTAATTTTTTGCTCATATTACAGGCCACACCCGGTATAAAATATTGTCCCAACAATCATTTAATTAACACATAATGTAGTTCAGAAGCCGTAAGCTATTAATCCACATTTTATTCATTCACGCAACGGTACAATTAGTTATTAATTAAACTATTTATAACATGTTTTTTACAAAGAAGCGTAATTATACGTTGGCCGGTTAAGGTTCCGAACAACTTAATAAAGTAGATCTCAAATTAACTTTTAGACGAGATTACAATATGAAATTGTAACGGCTTGGTATCTCACGTTCTGTTTAATATAAATATAAGGTTTAAGGGTCTGTATTGCAACTGTCTTGTCCGTACGTATTTTGTCTTGATACAATTCTGCAGGTATATTGGTGAGCTTTTCGTAAGGCACAATTATATCTATATACATACCTACACTACAGTAGGTATTGTATTCGCTCGCTGCATTACATTTACCTATAGTTCGTTTTTTTAGCATTAGAAAAAAGGTTAACAGACGTATCTTTTTATTGAAAATTATTGAAAAACGCTATTAAAAATGAGTTTAAATATTCACTATTTGAGTATAAATATATTACTTATGAAAGCAAAATAATGTTAATAGTCGTAGGTATATGATTTATAATCGTTCCGCATTTGCTGTGACTTATTTTGAAAAAGGTTTTTTTTATATATAAAGACACATCGAGATAGCTTACCTTCTTTTTAATGCTAAAAAAACGGACTATAGTAAACTTATTGTATATTTGTATTAGTTTTTTTTTTTATCTGAATGTCAAATAGTTACACTATTTTAACAAATTATATTTAAATATTTTTAAGTAAAAAACACAGAGGCGATAAATGTTTACAATATGAACAAATAGGTATCTCACAAAAGTAGCAAAAAAAATACAGCATCAGTAAATAATGCACTTATCATTACAATGTAATATCTATCTGACACCCCATGATTATCGTTCCAAGAAAAAATAAATAAATGTAATGTAGCAGTAGTATACATTAAACAATAGCATGGTAATTACATCTTTAATCTCAATATCAACCCTACCATTATTATAAGCAAATAATCTTACAGGCGCCCATCCCATGTCCCATCGCTTCAAGAACGTTTGGCTCAGAGGAGTCTGTATCACAGATCATAGATCTCTAGACACCTAACAACTGTACGTAGACAAGGATTTGGGTATATTTATTCTATGTAGTTGGTTTGTTGTTGAAAAGCAATAAAAATCAAAGCGTTGTAAAAGTGCGAGAGCAGTTCAATCTTACTTATATACAACGATGTCGTATCTGGACCGATATTTATTTTGTTAGATTTCAATCAAATTTAAGAATAAGAAATATTACACAAAAAATAGGTAAAATAATACATATAAATTCATTTCATTCTTCATTTTTGCCGGAATAATAATGAAATAACAACAACTTGTCCCGAAAAAAATTACGTTATTTTCCGTTAAATTACGAAAGTTAATAGGTACCATACTTTTTCTTGGCTCAGTGGAAGATTTTTTAGAACATTACGGTGAAATTGCTCTTATACCGTACAGAATAGGAAACTCTATATATCCATCAAGTTTAATGGAAATCTGACAAAACAAAAGATTCTACAACAAAATCAAAATCGGCCCTTCTACTTGATAATTTTCATAAGCCATATTTTTGGCGTGTTCTGTTTGAGTCATACAATCATTCACACATGAGGAGAGTATTTTCAAAAGGGCTTATTTCTCTATGAACCATACAAAGATAAGTCCTAGAAAAGACACTCCTCACATCCCTGACTCGGTGGAGACACTCCTCACATAGAGTACTCAATGTCACAGTGACACTAGTTTCCCTGACTCGGCTGGCAATGGGAACGGGCAAGGTGCATGGTGGAGAGTGAGGCGCCGACGGCTGCTCGATCACTAGACGATCATACGTATCATCATTCAGACGCATAGAGTAACGTGTTACAGATGGTCATAGTTAGTACACATGTGCAAGTTGCGAAAAGATTCGATGAAGTTTGAAAAGTTCTCGGAATTTTCAGGAAAATTTCACGGAAGACAAAGGAAACTTTCATTTTGGTAATGGGAATATACAATTCCCATACAAATATCTGTTAAGAAATTTTGAAATTTTGTAAATTTTTCGACGGCGAATCAGTAAAACAGCGTAGCGAAGGTACGCCTGTAATCATAGGGCCTGTTAACGATGCATCCATAATTAGAGTTAGGGATGTTGATCATTATCTAAAATAAATTATTTTACAAGGAGCACGAAGTAAAGCATTCGAAAAACGATAACTGCAATAATTTTCACAATTTATATATGTATTTATTGATAAATTGAAAAAACTAAGGAGTAGGTAACTTGAACGTGGTTGGAACGGGTCTGTACTCTGTATTTCATAATTATAAACTTCATAGTGGCTAATTGTTTTGACAGCTTGAAAAAAGAAGCTGATTTACCTTAGCAGTCAAACACATATTCGATTTTTTTTTATTAACTTACAATGTATTTTAGTAAAAAAAAAAATTGAGCGTTTGCTGAAACCGTGGAAATTCAATAACCACAACAATATCAAGTTGTTTTGATATATGGCAACGAAATATGACCGGGAAGTCCTTGTTCTCCGATTGATATTGTACGGTAGTCATCATTTTGTGAAGATATTACTAACATTTATGTACAAAATTCAACAAGAAACTTATAGCAAAAAAAAACATAAAAGAATACGCCCTATATAAACAAGTAAATATCGTATTAAATAAATACCCATGACTAAAGAACAAAATACCATATCAGATGACGGACCGATCAGACTCGAGTTAGTCAATCAAACTTCAATTAACACTCGAGCCACGCCTCCGCCGCCTCTGAGCCGCGCTACTCTGCGCAGCAGGTTGCCAGGTGTAAAAATAGCCCAGTCAACGACCGGCCTTAGTGCGGCCTTCACCATGGCAATACCCACGGATCAAGTAGCGTTGCGGATCGTTTGGCTGCTAGATGGAGCAAGTGAAGGTCGTCGATGCCACGCATTGGTTTATGATCATACATCTATGTTACAAATCCTTTGTGAGCTGATAAATAAACATTTTTTATTTTTTTATACATCGATTAGGATGGTATTTCACCTATCCAATTTCTTTGTCCAATGTGTATTGTGCCTCACGTTTTGCTTAATGAGAGAGTGAGACGCGATAACATTGAACAAAGAAATTGGACAGGTGGAATACCACCCTTAGGGCCACTTGCACCATTCACTAACCCGGACTTAAACCTGATAAACCTGGAGTTACCATGGTTACCAGTACAATATGACACGGACTTAACAGTTTAACCAGTTAACCCCGGGTTAGTGGGATGGTACAAGTGGCGCTTAGTGAGCCACGTAGGCACGTACCACGAGTGCGATTTGGTTTGACGTTTGAAAAGTGCGAGGATAAGTGAAACTTACTAGCGGGTCGATGTCAATAAAATTATGACGTACCAAATCACCGTTATAATATGTATAACTTTTTAAATATTATAATCGATTTTTTAATAAAATTAACTGAATTATTATTTGATGTTATTTTAATGATTGTCGAAATGACTAGAGTCACTGTTAGATGTTAGTTACATATTTACAGTTGCGGTAAGAATGGATGAAAGAACTTTGCAAATAGTTATTGAAAGAGCAAATGCTTTTAATTAATAATGTTTCTTAGGTTATGAGGTCAAGACAGCCTATAAGTATATGTCATGTTCTTGAAAAATCCCTCATTTCATAATGCGAAGTCTAAAAAAGGTGATCTATGAGCGACGTAAACTTGGATACGATACGTTTGCACTTGAAAAAAAAAAAGAAATTTATGTGATTGTTTTTGACGCCGACTTTTTTATACGACTTCTATGCAAATTGAAGGTCTAGGCTTTTATGCCAATAGCGTTTAAGATAATAATTATAGTTCTATTTATACTTAACCTACTTTAGTTCTTGATTTATAGACCGAGATACCTTACGACATATTTATTGTCATTTAACTAGAGCGCTTGATAATAAAATTAAGTTGGTACTTATACTTTTTATGCCTTTAAGTTTATGAAGGCTAAGTAGATTAAGATAATTCATTTCTTCTTTGGTCTTACTTAAGCACTAGCGTTTATTTATCTGCATATCGGATAACTTAATATCCAATAGTGACGACCAAAGTGTTCTAAATATATCGTAACACACCTGGGGCCCATTTCTCGAACGGTTTAGTCTAATATAATTAGTGTGTTGCCATGGCAACCCATACAATTCGACAGTTCGAGGACTCATAATATTAGCCTAATACCGTTCGAGAAATGGGCCCCTGTACCTACTGCAAATTTTCCCTTTATGCCAAAATTTTTTTTTACAAATTTCCTAATTTTTTATAAATTATGGTTTACTACAAAAATAAGCTTATTTTTCTCACACGCACAGTACTCATTCTCCTGTCTTCCAGTATAAGTTGTCCATATAAAACGATTCACAACTAAAATAAAAAAGTACTTTTTCTTGCGATGATAAATGAAGGACATAAATAAACCTCTATATTGAATGACGGGGACAGGTGTTTACACAACATTACACAGAAATAAAAGAACTACTGACGTCGACTACCTGACGCTTGTATAAAAGGTTTTATCTTACAAATTTATATCCGACAACACGTATAAAATAAACATTTAACCACCCTCTCATTAATTCGTTATACGATTATGAATCGTTACTATTTTAAAACGAGTAAGAACATACACGACAGCTTTATACTTGGGTTTATATTTTTTTTTCTTATTTTTGTATTCGCCGAACCCATACAAGATTAAAATTGCGGATCTGGATGAGATTAGCTCGGGACCGGGACAAGTGGCGTAGGTACTAGAAGAGAGACCTATGCTCAACACTCAGCAGTGGGCGATAAAGGCCTGATATGATGATGATGAACGAGCTTTTCTATAAGTACACAAGTTCTTAGAGAACAGATCTTATTTTATTGAAAATTATTGGAAATGGATTATAAGCAAAATCCTGAAATATTTGGCAGTGGAATAACTTAAAATTTTGACGGAAAATAAAATTATTATCGACGGATTATTTTTTTATTATTAGGTAGACAACTCTATAAAAATACAAATTTGTATAATTGGGTATCATTTGGCAGTTGGAATACTTGAAAAACTCGGTTTAATTATTTCCAAAATATCACATAATACACCTCCTAGAACTCCCCTTTTCAGTAGACAGTTGAAAGTGTATTTACACTTACAGTCACCTGCAATAATATGTTACACAACGACGGCCGCAAAAATATCTGACACGATCTTATTTGTGGAGCCATAAGAGCGTGCCACATATTTTTGCGGCCTTCGAAGAGTAACATATTATTGCAGGTGACTGTACACTCTACTTTTATGTACTCTCGTGTCAAACGAGGTGAGGAAATGAACGATGGGTGTTATCTCGCTGCACCATCACCGCATTCCATAACTTGCCTCTATTATTTTTACTCCACTAAATTGTAGAAGCTGGTTATGCGGGTATGTACATTTTACATAGGTGGGTACCTAATTATTTGGAAGTTTCAACTAGTGACATATATGTATTATGCTACTACTACTGGCGGCTCGATTCCGGCCTCGGCCACCGGAGGATGTGGACCCTATCTTTAGTTTAATCTCAGCTTAAAGCGACATTATGGTCACAATTTCAAGATTACATTATTGTTTTTTCGGTAATTAATTCAAACAAAATAAATATCAGCTATCACGCTCAGACAGAACTTACTTGTGGGTGAAAACACTTACAAAGGAGTGTCTAAGTTTAAATACCTTGGGTGCACTGTCAATGACACACATACAAGGGAGGACGAAACCAACATCCGAACTCAAAACGCCTTACTCTGCAGTGCTGCGCTCCATAAGGTTTTGGTGTCCAAGCTTCTCAGTAGACATACTAAGCTACGGATCTACAAGACCGTGATCCGCCCCATTCTGATGTATGGGTGTGAGGCTTGGACACTAACACTCAAGGAGGAGAACAGCCTTTTAGTCACAGAACGTAAGGTGTTAAGGAAGATTCTGGGACCCGTTAAAAGAGACGATGGCAGTTGGACGATCCGAAAGAATGCCGAGATAGAACATCTGATAGCCGAGCCGAACATAATAGGTGAGACCAAAGCGCATCGTCTCCGCTGGCTTGGCCATCTCGAAAGGATGGGTGAAGATCGGGCAGCCAAAAAGGCCTACTTGGGTCGACCAAATGGACGCCGTCCTGTTGGTCGTCCTAAATACCGTTGGGCAGATAGAGTGGAGGCAGATCTCCGTGAGCTCGGCGTCGGCGAAAGCTGGCGGGATACCGCTCTAGACCGATCAAAGTGGCGTGCTCTTGTGTTGGAGGCCAAGACTCATTTTGGGTCATCGCGCCAACCAAGTAAGTAAGTAAGTATCACGCTCTAAAGGAAACGGCGTATTTCGTCTATCCACAAAACTTATTTTACATTTTAAGGCTCCATTTTTGCGATATTATTATCTTAAAATAAACACTTACTATAAAACAAGAAACACTACATACTGACAGATAGTCTTTTTTCCTAGCGTTGTCCCGGATTTTTGACAAAAATATCAAATGATATTTCGTACAAAGTTCGTTGGGAAAACTCATTAGGACGAGTCCGCGATCTTCGGATTGAAAGTCTGACCTTTACCGCTGGGCTAATACCAATGCTCTTCACTGTCAGTGTAACATTAAAAAGTATAGAAGTGGTAAACAGAAGCAAAAAGTAAGCAAAAATAAAATAGTTGAATCTATTTTACAACAATGTGCTGTCAACAACTTGTACTGTTCATTGTTCAGTCAAGATTAAACTCTATGCCACATGTAATACAATTTAACATATTCGCAAACAAGGGTGGGCTTGTTAGACCTCCCGCAACAAAACAAATGCCACTCAAATTGCATCATTCTTGAACGTACTAACAACATACTTACCGTATATTCCCATATGCCGTCAGTCGAGGTCTCTAAAGACCAGTCAGTGTAATGAAACCCCGGGATCCATAACAAATACTCGTCGCATAATAATTGATTGTCCTAATGTAATTAATTACGCATAAAACTCTTTTCGCATATTTTTTCTCCAGCTTAAACAGAAAGTATTTTCGAAAATATTTTGCATAGGTTTTGTAGGACGGTTAGTTATATTATAATTTTTCAGAAATGTAAATAGTTTCAGCACAATAACAATTATGCGAAATTAGTTTTATGCGTAACATTACATCAGAAAACAATCAATTACTATGCGACCCAATATAGACCCCATTAAACCGAACTTTGGTTGGTGTGAGCCGGTGTTTTGTAAGCGTTTGGATTGATACACTAGGAGATTAATTCACAAAACATTTTTCTAGACTGGTTGCGTAACTCGTATTATTTTGACTTCAAAATGTATGCCTCATGGCTAGGGAATGCAAATCGGTTATTTTTTGTATGGAAATAACCGCGGTTTCGGTTAATAACCGATTATTTCCATACAACAAATAACCGAAAATAACCGATTTGCATTCCCTACTCATGGCAATAAGTTCGCCTTTTGTACACTAAGTGATTTCTTTTGTGCGATAAAGTTTAAATAAAATAAACAAATAAATATAGGTACTGAATTTGAGATCACATCTTTACTGGTTTTAAGTGGTGTGTCAGCTAAGCATTCTGAATAATAGTGGCAGGATGGGATGGGTTAGAATACTTACTTAGAATCAAGTAAGTACCTGTGCTAAGTGTAAATGGAGCCTTAAGGCGCTAACATCGTTTAGAACACTTAATTTATTTTTCTTCTCGTCAACTGATTTTTTCCCTTTAGGCAAAGGATTTTATAATGGGAATAGAAATAAAATAACAATTTTATTCACGTTCATGGAATCAATAGTATTAACTTTAAGATGTTTAACTGAATTCGTATGTCAATGAAAAAAGAATCAATTCGAATGAGTCCTTAAAATGAACACTGATAAAATAATAAGCAACGTTATAAATCAATAAAAACATTGAATCTTACCCATATAACGCCTTCAAACTTCCATAAGGTACTTTACTAAGTTGATTCATTCGAATTAAAATTATTGAAATAAATGATCCCATAAAAACGTCCCAAGCCACTTGTATCACCAAAAGGAATTTTACTCCCGGCAAATTTATGTAGAATGCCTCGGTAGTGAAGATTGTGTGGACGTCGCAATTTTTTACGCGCCCCGATCGTCTGAAGAGCCCTTTTAAGGGCGTTATATATTGTAATTGGTTGAAAAAGTATAGGTGGCTTCGCAATCATGTGTTGGGGCCATTAAACACCTTCAGGAGATTGGAGAAGATAAATGTTATTGCATCGATTCTGTTCCGCTGTGGAAAATTGATCGTTTTGCTACGCAATTTTAACAACTTCTTGTTTTACTTTAAAAAAATTTATCATTTATATAATATTTACAAAGCATACTAAACTTAATTGTGAATTGTTATTTACTGATTAGTTTTCAAATATCTTTGTCTCAGTAATTTTAATACGGAACTTACGGAAGGTTAGGTATTCTAATGACTTTAAATTAAAGGAAGTCACGGACAGAGGTAACTTTGGTTAAATTTGGTTTAAATTGTTCAATGAAACCTTGATATAGTATGTAGCTAAGTCATTTATTCATACTTAAAATAAAATCAAATGAAGTATTGTCTTTACGTTCCACATTTCGTCGGGTGACAAGCAAAAGTCACTAACTAACATCATTGAAATTATTGGACAATAAACCGTGTTACAAGTGTAATAAAGTGCATTGTTACTTTAATTTTTTGATAGTACTTAGTGAGTTTTGCTTGTCATCCGACGATTTATAAGAGATGAAAAGCGAGAGGACATGTGACGTTCCACAGCAAAAGGTTGGCTTGGTTTGGCTTGGCTAGGCACTACGTCGCATAGCGCCGCAATAATATTGGAGCGGCGTTAATAATAGCGTAAGCGCCAACCGTGGGACGTCACAAATGTTATTTAAATACCGACAAGTTCTTAGTTCAACAAGCACAAATATGGCTCGATCTAGGATCTAGAAAAGACACAGATCGTCTACCTGTAAACGTTGAATAGATAAACACCGTGGGTCCTACCGCGGGCAGTCGGCTTTAGCAATAATTTAGCATTTAATTGCTACATAAATTATCCTAAGCGCAAAATGTTGCTAGTTTCATAAAGTCTAGTCTTATGGTACGGTCGTAAATTTGATGGTGTCAGATTGGTGACACCGCACAGTCAACACATTATAAGTTAGGTTTATTACTGGGTTTTACTACGTAATAACGTGATATCGAAACAGGATTGAGAAGCTGATGTAGATTGGTTCGTGTATTTATAATAGAGTCTGTACTTTATTGCACCCGTTTGAATTTCAGGCATAGGTATTACATTCAAATTCAAAGTCACCGCTTATTTTGATGATATGAATTCGAATTTTCAATCGTGCACTATTACCAGTTAGTAACCAATAAGATATTCTGTGATATGAATACCTTAAAAACGCAGCACACGAAAATATGTGCGAAGTTCGTTAAAAACAATGACTTATTTAAAATTAATGTCTTATTTTTTGACAAATTGTTTCTTAAGCTTTTATGTTAATTACAAAGATAAAAGACGTTTTATAGTCATTAAAGTTAAACGAACAATTTGAAGACGCAAACAAAAGACGTCAATGAAAATAAAACAAACTGAAACAGATGACGGACGGCACCGCAATTTTTAATGTGTAGGTTTTAAAGTGGTCTGTGGATCTCATCGTATACCTTGAAATTATACAGGATCGACACCAAACTGTACAAAAGCTCTTTAAGTAAATGTACATATCATTACATATACTTTAAGTAAATGAATATTATTTAAGGTAATTGATTTTTGTACGATCTGCCCGTCATTTTGGCCTGTGGTTAGGACGTCAGAGGTTGACGCGCTGACGTTTCGATGAGAATAATTGACTACCAAACTATTTTGAGTAAGAATCAAGCAAAAGTAGGTTTTATGACAATAAATTAACAGCATTATGGTTTAACAAGTAAGTTTGTTAATATAATTGGGGATCATGTAATTATTTGTAGGTCTCAGAACAATTTTATCTTTACACTGAGGACTGAAAATTTTCATTACTTCTTTCAACGCATTGTAGATAATATTAAGTTCCATTAAATATTATTAATTCATAAACTTAGGTTAATTTTTGCAGTAGCATTTTTAACATGTTTCTTAATCAAATTATGGAATGTATAACAGTTGTCTATGGAGTCAGATCCGTTATCGTTGCTGTCGCATTTATAAATGTTTACCGTTCCGCTTAATTTGGCAAATGTAACCGGTCTTTAGTTTATCGATAGGTCTATGTTACTCATTCGTTAACCACACATATGTGCCTATCAATTATACCGGGTGTGGCCTGTAATATGAGCAAAAAATTAAACTGTAGGCTGTACTCCTCATATACTGACTAACATTTGTTCAGCTACTTTTAAAAATAACTTGTGGTTTAATTTTTAATACACTTTAAAGTTTATTCTAAGACGCAATGTATTGCGAATTTTGTTTTGTTTAAGGCGTGACAAGCAACGTCAATCACAATGATATGGCGTGGGGATGGCGTCCATTGAAGATAATATTTATTTTGTATGAAAAATAGGGAGTCTTAATAATTCATAATTTTTAAAATTTGTAGAACAAAAGTGTCACCGTTTGAGGAGTACAATTTATGTTTTAATTATTTGCTCACGCTACAGGCCACACCCGGTATATGAGGAAATTAAAAGACTGCCACAAGAAAGAAATTATTGGCGATTACTCCACCGACAAGAGCAAACCTCTTAAGTTATGATGATGATGTATCAATCATGGTCGCCGATTTATCGGTAATCGTTAGCGACCTTGAAATATTTAACCATGCTACTCTCGAAAATTACTTTCTTGCCAGAGAGTGACGGATTCTTATTTATTTGTCATATGCAACGTATAGAAAGTAAAGTATGTAGACGTTAGCGTATATGTCAGTTTTAACATTGTCTCTGACTCATTGTACGGGTACTGATCCTTTAAACGCTACCACTCACTCGACAGGTTTGACAAAAAAACCTTAGTTATGAGATACTTTTAAATATCATAAATAGGTGAAGTTCGCCTGAAGGCGTATTTGTTGACGCGCGCAGTTTCTGAGAACCGTGTACATGTTTCTTTTGCCGTTTCCTGGCCGTATTTCCTATTCAAAGCGTGAGTGCCAGCGAGGGTTTTTAAGCTAGCCAGTGTAACGTGAACTTTAGATTAGTATCAACTATATTATGTTATTTAGAAAGGAATCCGCTTACTAGTATTGTTTGTAAACCTTTGATTCCTTGAAGTCTTTAAAAGTGAATTATTAAAATAATCATTAAATCAAATAAATTTGTTAGAGACTTCTCTAGAGATTTGAATCTATTGAGAAGACTCCATATTTTATCAACTTTTAAGACTCACGCTTTCTACGCATATAGTGCATGCCGTCGTAGCTTAAAACAACATTTCTCTGATTCCAAAATTCCAAATTCATGCCAGAATCTTTATTATATGACTCAAATATTTTTGAATCGCTCTTCAATTTGAATTAAAATAAGGATTTAGCTCAAGGCTAAAAAGACTTGGCACGTAGTCACATTAAAGCTCGTCTAAAGGGGCCCGCTGACAGGCCGATACAGTCCGCCGACGGTATCGGCCTGTCAGTTGTTCGGAACTGTCAAAATATTGTTCTAACTGACAGGCCGATACCGTCCGGCGGACTGTTACGAGTACCTAATCAGGGATTAAGTTCTTTAAATTTGTAATGACGAATTTACACTGGCAGTCACTTATATTCGGTAAGCTATAGTAGTGACACCAAGCAGATTCTTTCTATAATGATCCTTAATAGCGTCTTGTCTGTAATCATAGTTGGGATATCCTAACATGGACAGAATAATTTTGTGCAAGGGATGAAGAGAATTTCTTATTAAAGGTTGTCGCATGGACTGAATGGTACAGATGATTATAAAATACTTTAGATAGTTTTGATAGGTATCGGTTTTCGTAGAAATTGGTGGTAAGATAATATTTTTCCTAGGCTTGTTTCTAAGAATGTTTAATGTTTATAAATTTACTGCCAATGAAAAATAACAACAGATTACTTTTGTGTTAGCACATATTATTTTTACATATTTATTAAGCACTGCTGAACATAGGCCTCCCCCTTGGACCTCCACTCGTACCGGTTGGAAGCGATCCGCAACCAGCGTCTTCATCATCATCTTATGGCTGAGATGATGATGATTTATTAAGCACGTAACAAGTGGCATAACAAAATAAAAGACAAATCGAATACTAAACTACTTATCGACCATTACTAGGTACTTAAGTATTTTAAATTACGACTAACGGAAAGGAATAAAATACCGATAAAATCCAAAATTTTCTAAATTGTCTACCGTCAGCATAAATACGATTTTTAATTATCATCGACTGAACAATAAACAACACACATCGGTCACCCTGGATTTAACCATAGGTTACTCTCTGAATATGTTATATATTATGATAGCGGTAATTTCAAATCAATTTGCAGGCAACGCGATAGTATTAATATCACATCGACATAAAGTATTACGAGTCTTAATACTCCTCCAGACGTCCTATCCGCTTGAATGGCCAATCCTCACATACCAACCTTTGCAATACTAATATGTATTACTAATGCCAGTAGCTTTAACAAGCAGACGCAGGAATTATCACTATTATATATATAGACTATAGGAGTTATACTACCCGTTAGCGCGATAAAGCAGATAGACGTCGTAAAACATCTTTGGATAACAAGTGTGTTAGCGAGATGGGTATTTAGTTAATGGCTGTAGACGCGACTGTAACATCCGCCTGGTGGCTATACTTAGGACATATCAAGTAATATCAACATTCCCCGGAGATTAATCGCGTACACTTAGGGCCCGATTCGGAGTTTGAAATAGACATCAATTAGATATGTTTTAGACATCACCAAGATTTGACATTTGCGCGATTCTGGAGATACTCTTGAACGATTTCCTCAGGATATGACTTAGAGATCCAATTGACATCTAACGTAAAGATATCTAATATATGTCTATTTCAAAATCCGAATCGGGCCCATACACTTTAATTAAATAAAAGTTGTTTATCTCAATTTATTCAGATTTTAAAGCCTATTTGCGGTCTTTGTTACTTCTGCATTACTTTATATAAATTTTGAATTTAACTTAATAGTGCGAATAGTATTAAAAACAAAACATTCAGAGCGTAACAAAAGCATTAAAGTGCATGACAAATGATGATAATTACATTTTGCACATGTCAGTAATTTCTTGACTTAATTACCTTACTGTTTAATAACTGTGTGCTTACGGGTCCAGAATTCCAGATTGGCATATACCGAAAGTATTTACTTGTATATTTTATATATATTAAATCTAAGTAGAGTAAAATATTGTCTTTTTGCGTCAGTTGTGAGAGTTCTTGTTATTAATTCACTTTCCTTGGAAACCATGTTGTTTCTTATTTGCTTTCATTAAGATCAAAATGAGTATCCGAGTAATAATAAAAACGCAGAAGTGTATTCAAGTCCCTTTCCTTCGTACCATAAATTGTAATTTTAAGGAGATAACACTTGCGCCAAGTGGCGTTTCTTGGAGATCAACGGATTTCTTTTGAATTGAGGCGTCTACGAACGTTGCAACTCATGGCATACGATTTAAGATAATTGCCGTGTAAGTAGAAGCAATGAATTCAATCGTTCGATCAAATCCCGCAATATATTGCAAATTGCATGCGATTACTAGTGACATTTGTACAGTCCGTTACTAAATAGAGTTATTAGCGAAAGTGTTGTCTATATGTAGATATATATTACTATAAACTGTTGCCTGTAGCAGGGATATACTAGGAATTATTTTTCTATTGCTTTGAGAACAGAAACATTCTTTTCAATAACATATTTTAATATGTTTGCATATAAAACTGTATTGTTTGCATGCTGTTTGTGGACAGCCGAATAAGAAGGACAAACATGAACATCTGTAACTGTACCCTTTTCATGCAAATAAATGATTTAACATGCATAGGAGCGGAGTGGAAAAATGGGGGTTGAACGTTACCACAGTATAGTAGAAAGAGGGAGAAAATATGGAGGGTAGTTTCACGACTTACACACGTCGATACGTAAAGTATTGAGAGGAAGCTAGTGTTGTAAAACCGGAATACACTTCTCGGTAAGTTATAGAAATGACACGCCTGAGCACAGATTCAACTTAACCATGTGTGAAAAAGCCTATTATAGCTAACAAGCGAAGAATATAGACCACCTCACAGATTGCCTAACGCGTAATCAAATAAATTCCATTACGAATTCACTTTCAATCGTTACTAACAGTTTCGATTGTAACTACCAAGTTCGTTGCCCTTAACAAACAAACCAATTCATTAAACAACTCTTTTTCAAAGTTTTCGAACTGTTGTACTATCGTCTTTACGGTGTACTGACATTCAGTAAGCCTTATTTCAAAGACGTAAGGTATATCAATGGTCAAAATTGCTGTTAATAAGTTATAATTGTAACACCTTGCCGCTTTAAAGTGACCAATGGAATACTAAACGAAATGTTGAAGAGGGTTAAAGTGATATGGTTGTAAGTTTTCGCTCGTGACTCATACGTTCAGTGCGGGGTGATTTAGCTATTATTCAACTGGTTGGCCAATTTTATGCTTTTTATTGATACACTAACTGTGTAACGACGGTAAAAGTAAATATAATCGTATTAGTTCAGCCAAGGGTGTTCAGTATTTAAAATGATACAAAGTGCTATATCGGTTTTGTTAATTAACAATCTCTTTTGAAAACAACTTTTAGTTAATAAAGTACCTACTGAGACTGTTTAGTGTCTAGTCTATTCGTAATACTAATAAATTTTAATTTTAAGGTTGCATTGGCAGAGTCATAATTGTCGTAACATATAAATGTCTAGTTAATTTTATGGACTATTTACATAAATGAAACTATTAGTTAATTAACGAAAACGAACCCGCGTTTGGACCACCGCACACATTTGAAAGGTTAATCATGTTGGTTAATGGCAATCCCAATAGCTAATGAGAAAAAAAAGCTCTACGTTATGTTAAGTACATTTCCTACTATACCGGCTATAATTAGTATAGGTAATTGCGTTTAGTACTTAATAACAAGGCAAGTAATACGAGTATCATCATCATTTTGAGCCCCCACTCGATAGGTTTGCAAGATTTTTTTTTCTAAACATTACGCAATATCATGTATTATTTCCGCCATATTGATTTTATTATGACGTCACATAGCCTATGTTAGTCGGGATGACGTAAGGATTCTAATGATATATCATTTATCTAAATCGGTTAAGGCATTCAGAAGTTATGGTGGAATAAAGAAACTCACATACAAACATGAACCCTGAAAACAATACACTCTTTTTGTTTGGGCAGTCGTGTAATTATCACATACCTAGTTAAGTAAGTACATGATCTCATCTTAATTTTAAGATTCATAAATTAATTGTTAAGTATTAAATATTGTAATTTCTAATGAATGTTGTGCTTGGTAGTTATTGAAATGTAAATTTAGTACTATAAGTTTAGCATAATATTAAGACACATGTATCCAATTTACATTTTGTTACCTCGCCTTGAAATAAAGAAATAAATAAATCTGTTTCTGATCGCTTCAGGTGAATCGTGTCGTGTCGTACGAATACTAAGATCAAGAATGCATGTTGCATCATTCCGATCTCGTGGAGAAACTTAATCTGTATTGACAATACTGATCTTGGGTTGGCGCAGTAGGTGGAGCTATGTAGTGCTACATACTGGGTTCATTTTTTTAGGTGATGCAACGTATGTACGCGATTGTACTCATTGTTATGATCAAAAATTCCCGGTCTCCGTAGGTACCATTGTGGAATTTAACTTGAGTATGGATCTCTTGCTCTTTTTTGCGATTTGGCCTCTCTTTGGGCCCCTAAAGTAACAGTCCGCCGGACGGTAAATGCCTGTCAGTTAGAACAACATTTTGTCAGTTCCGAACAACTGAGAGGCCGATACCGGCCGACGGACTGTTAATCAGTGGGCCCCTAGAAGTTGCTAATAGTAGTAATGAATGAGTACAGTCGCGTATGTATATCTTGTATAACATAAAAGTATATTGTGACACCCCGTAATATTAATGCCAAATAGCAAAAGTAGGTCGTAGTTTCTTTGAAACCTTTTTACTGCTAAACTATGAGGCGGTTTTGATGAAGTTTAGCAGTTTTTTTTAATCAGAGGAAAGGACGAAATCAAGAATGGTCACAGAGTAAATTTCTCGTGGGTAGATTGGTACAACTTGAATGAAATAAAATCTGAGAGCAACTCTGTATACCGACCAAATGTGAAATTTAAAAATAAATATTCCGGTATTATGGAGTCATGGTGACTTATATATACGCTCTCATTGGCGCTGACTTGTAAACATTTGTATATAATTAAATAAGAATTGATTAAGTATTCGTTTTCGCTAGATGTGAGCCATATGTACCTATATGTAGTTACATGGCACCTCCGGGTTGCGGATTCTAATTCAATAGACAATAGAAGCTCAACCGGCTCAGCTTGAAAACTAAAGACTATGAATACGTTTAATGAAGAAATACTGCGACTGTACATAAAACATGAGTAATGCACACAAATACAAGAAAGATAGGCTTAATATTTTCTTTTATTTTTCATTTAGCATGTACTGGACATAAATCTTAACCAAACGAGCACCGCGAGATGCCACCGATGGTACGAACGATAAAAACAAAACTGACAGATCGTTTAAAATGCTTTAAAAACTTCATCCAATCCGTCACCGGGAACTTATTACAAATGGTATGTGGCCGAGATTGAGATGTGGAACTGGTTTGCTACTACTTCTGTTTTTGTTTATTTGTTTGTTTCAAAACTTGCCAATGGTTGGCATGCCATAGGGAACGCTCCCGGTACCAGTGGCGGATTTGCCTTAAGGCACAGTAGGCCCGGGCCTAGGGCGGCAAGATATTTAGGGGCGGCAAATTGTGACAAAAATCTGCTGATGGTAACAAGAAATAACTCAAAATGTAGTCAATATTATGGCTGCCTTGAAAGGGGCGGCTGCAGGGCCTGGGTCCTAGGGCGGCAAAGACTGCAAATCCGCCACTGCCCAGTACTGAGTTTGTATGACATGAATCGGGAAACCCCGGTTTCGGTAATATTTTTGGCGGTCTCTCCAATTTTCCTGCCACAGAACTCGACGGCGTTGCGCGTACAATCAATCATTTTATTAGAATGCCTTTTAGTAGGTACATATAGTGTCAACATATTTTTTTAAACACTCATTTTGTAAAACAATTTACCTTAAATTAGAGTGAAATCAAAATACGTCTCGTAAATTTTGAACTTATACCTACATAGATCACGCTGAATTCTTATTTTAGAGAGATGCAAACGAAGAAATTGGATGGCATATTGTAAGTCGATTTAAATGTCATACCTGGTACAAAATAATATTATGATAAATAAAAAGTGTAAATACAGATAAAAATACAGGTACTAAAAATATTACATTTATAAATATCCAACAGTAATCTGAAGGAAGGGTGAACAACGTCAAAATAAAAATGTTCATAACTGTTTTTAAATTATGTATACTTTTCCAATCACTTACTTAATTTAAAAATAATATTTGCCTTATGTCTTACCTATTATTCTTCAAGTAGTTCTAGTTGAGGCGGTCTGAAACAATAATAATTAATTTAAGTCACAAAATCACTTGACCCATTTGCACAATTTAAATTAAGTAAGTAGTTTCAATAACTCCACAAAGTATACACGGTAACACTTGTACCAGTGAAAGCGAAAACTATAATGGCCACTAAATTCGAAAAAAAGCTGGCAAATTTGAAAAAAGAATCCAATTGTAGTAGACACATAATCGACATTGGCGCTCTGAGATGGCCGTTAGCAACAAAAGTGAATCGGCCTTATCGTTACGACGTAGTGAAGCACCGATGCCGCGAAAATCGGTAAAGTACCGGAAATAATCCATAGGTACCTATTGGTGGTATAGACGTGGGAATATCATGGGTAAATTCCCCGAAGTGATTTCCTCATCTGCCAATATTTCCTTAGCATGTTTTAGTTTTTTATTTCTTTAAAATATTGCATAGTTAGATTTTAGTTTAGAGGTTTTTGTTTGCTTTTATAGTTGACACTTTTGATAGTGAATACCTGTAACATTTTTCGATCCACATTTTCGTTTTGCTAATCTATATATATAAATGCAAGTGTCCTGACTGACTGACTGACTGACTGACTGACTGACTGACTGATTCATCAACGCAGAGCCGAAACTACTAAAGCCAGAAAGCTGAAATTTGCACACCAGATTGCATTTATAAAGTGTACAAGAGATAAGAAGCGATTTTGAGAAATTCAACCCCTAAGGGGGTTAAAAAGGGGATGAAAGTTTGTATGGGGTTAAAGTTTTCTTTTAAGCTAGGAATTTGAAACTACGTAAAAAGATATATTATTAAAATACAAGAAAACTAATTTCAGCGTTTTTGAAAATTCATCCCCTAAGGTGGTGAAAAATGGGTTGAAAGTTTGTATGGATATCAAAAAAAATTTCAAGTGGTGGACTTGAATCTTTGTATTTAGGGATATTATTAGAAGACAGGAAAAGTAATTTCAGCGTTTTGTAAAATTCATCCCCTAACAGGGTTAAAAAGGGGTTGAAAATTTTATTCCATTACAAATGCTTTGAAACTTCGTAGAAAGGCATAATAGCCGATTACAAAAAAAGTGATTGCAACGTTTTTGGAAATTCAAGCCCTAAGGGGGTTAAAAAGGGGATGAAAGTTCGTCTTCGGGTGCAAATTTTATTTTAAGCTAGGAACTTGAAACTTTGTAAAAAAGTATAAAATTCAAATACAAGAAAACTAATTTCAGCGTTTTAGAAAATTCATCCCCCGAGGTGGTGAAAAAGGGGTTGAAAGTTTGTATGGATATCAAAAAATTTTTCGAGCGCGGGACTTGAATCTTTGTATTTGGGGATATTATTAGAAGACAATAAAAGTAATTTCAGCGTTTTGTAAAATTCATCCCCTAACAGGGTTAAAAAGGGGATGAAAGTTTGTACAGGGTTAAAGTTTTCTTTTGAGCTACGAATTTGAAACTTCGTCAAAAGGTATATTATTAAATTACAAGAAAACTAATTTCAGCGTTTTTGAAAATTCAACCTCTAAGGTGGTGAAAAAGGGGTTGAAAGTTTGTATGGATATCAAACATTTTTTTGAGTGTGGGACTTGAATCTTTGTATTTAAGGATATTATTAGAAGACAGGAAAAGTAATTTCAGCGTTTTGTAAAATTCATCCCCTAACAGGGTTAAAAAGGGGTTGAAAGTTTGAATCCATTACAAATGGTTTTAAAACTTCTTAGAAAGGCATAATAGCCGAACACAAAAAAAAGTGATTGCAACGTTTTTGGAGTTTCAACCCCTAAGTGGGTTAAAAAGGGGATGGAAGTTCGTCTGCGGGTGCAATTTTATTTTAAGCAAGGAACTTGAAACTTTGTAAAAACGTTTTAAATTAAAATACAAGAAAACTAATTTCAGCGTTTTTGAAAATTCATCCCTATGGTGGAGAAAACGGGGTTGAAAGTTTGTAAGGATATCATGCATTTTTTCGAGCGCGGGATTTCAATCTTTGTATTTGGGGATATTATTACATGACAATAAAAGTGATTTCAGCGATTTGTAAAATTCATCCCCTAACAGGGTTAAAATGGGGTTCAAAGTTTGAATCCATTCCAAATGCTTTGAAACTTCTTAGAAAGACATAATAGCCGATTACAAAAAAAAGTAATTGCAACGTTTCTGGAAATTCAATCCCTAAGGGGGCTAAAAAGGGGATGAAAATTCGTCTTGGGTAGTAAATTTAATTTTAAGCTAGGAACTTTAACTTTTTGGAAAAAAAGGTAATAAATTAAAAAACTAATTCAAGCATTTTTGAAAATCATCCCCCAAGGTGGTGAGAAAGGGGTTGAAAGTTTGTATGGAGATCAGATATTTTGTGAGTGCGGAATGCGGAACTTGAATCTTTGTATAAGGGCATAGGTACCTATTATGAGAATACAAGAAAAGTAATTTCAGCAACCAACATCAAAATCCACTTGACTTAAAACTTCATACAACTTGCTAAAAAAGAAAAGTACTTAATTTCAACATTGTTTGGATATGAAAATTATAGGTACTAAAGATATAAAATGTTGAAGATAAGATTCCACGCGGACGAAGTCGCGGGCAACAGCTAGTTAAGTTATATGTATAAGTATATCACTTAATATAGGGTTATATTTTTAATATGGATTTGTTTCTCTATGGTTTTTAGCGAAAGAAACAGGAATTTACTTTATTTTAACACATAAAAAAAATATAAATGCATTGCATAGTTATTTTCCATCGTATTTGCACAGAAACGTACGAATATGTGTTTTGCTATTTCAATTAGTCTAGGTACAAAAAGTACTGGGGTTGACTGAAGTAGCATGACAAATACGAACGTTTCCGAGAAAATACGATGCAAAAAAATTATGCAATACATCGGTCCCAGACGGAGATGGTGGGACGACTTAGACGTCTTCATCAGTGGCTGGCTGGAGAAGGCACTACAATTTTCCCTGGAAATAGAATAGAATAGAATAGAATAGAATAGAATAGAATAGAATAGAAATAATTTTATTCGTAAGCACAAACACAAAATAAAAACTTATACTAAACAGAGAAACATAAAAAAGAGAAAGTGTCACGAAATGGTCTCACCTCAGCATGTTGCTGGCGACTTCCAGCGCTGATCTTCCGATAAGACCATCCGGTGAAACAATCACGACAGGTAACATGAATAACAAGAGAATTAACAACAAAATTAATACATACACAAGACAAAGATAGTAATAAGAATACAAAAGACAAAGATAGCAATTAGTCAAGAATACATTACAATAAATTACTATGTATAGTTTTACTACGAAATATATATTATCCAGGATAAGCACAACACTAAGTACTCCAGCGGAGTGTATCGAGAATGTTTAACAATCTCTATTGCTGTCCGTACACCGGACAGCCATGTCAATTGAGTTAACTTTTTTACCCATTTTTTGTCCGCTCGCAACTTTTTCGTCGAAGAAAGTGGTCGAAAAACTACTATTATGTTAGGAAGCTTTTATGCGTCGTTTCATGATCATCACACGATAATAGAGGCAGACGGTAAATATTTACCTAATAATCATGACTCGCGTGCGTGTAATTTGCAAAATATTCACGTTTAATTTGCCTAAAGTAATACGGTAAAAGTATAATTTTACTTTTCAATGACCGTGTATTAATGATCTAGTGTTTTCCACGTTTATTATTTGGAGTTACGTCTTTTACTGGCGTAGTAATTCTGATGTGCTCCTGTGTTACAAAACTGTTTCAAAACTTTAACGCGCATTTGTTTTGATAAAAATCCAATTTTTCACAAATTTTATCGAATTCAGTTTTAAAGGAATTGGTATAAATATAAACGGATCACACACGGTTTTTTAAAGTTGAAAATTGCTCCCGTTGTATGAGAGAACAGTTGTAGTATATTTTTTCAGACATTAAATTAAAATAAATAATTATTTTAAACACAACTAGATCGATTTCAAAAGAACAGATCGTCGTCAGAAGTTTATATTGTAAATGTTTACTTAAAGTAGGTACCTAGAGTTGGATCAAACTACTTCTGCAAAGACAAAGTGTGGAAGTATCATCACAAACGCCAAATTTCAGTAAAAATCTGACGTTTATTATGGCACTTCACACTTTACCAAGTCAAAGTCGGTAGCTTAGATTAGATGCAATATAAAAGCAATTCCAATTAAAGTTTCAAGTTTTGTTGCGGTAATCTTGCAGGTATAAACGGAATGAAGTAATTGGCCGGCTATTATATTTGTAATTGATTCGCGGTTGAATATTCATTAGAGTCATTAGTCTAAGTAGAGTTATAATCGTCAATTAAATCGTCAAAGCGGCGCTTGGATTACCCATTTTAAACCGATCGGAAGGAGATCTGGTTATTCATGATTCGTCAATTGGTCATTTTACTAATATTTTATTCAGTTTATTGCTGTGTTGAGGTTGTTAGGACAAAATTTAAAAATCAAAATTTTAGTAGGTAAAAGATGTTACATTTAAACTGCAAAATGTGCTAAGTGCAAATCATAATCATCATCTTCATCATAAATCTGAACCCTTAAATACATGATTTTTTAAATAAAATATAGAAATTGTAATAATCATGTATCTCCTTGGATATCACGGGCCTATAATCCCGCTTTTTGATAGGCTTGCGTGGGGACACAGATCCAACACGTAGAGGCCCCTTGGAGAGCCACCCAATTATCATGTATTATTATTATTTTTCATTATTAAAATATACGATAAGTAAATGCATTTAAGTGTTAAGAACCTGGCTTTTGTCGGTGGAGTAACCTCCATTCCGTTCTTCTCTGCCACTATTTTCAGCTCCTGACGTCACTACGTTGATTTTCTCTTTCGCTTAAGTAAGTAAATATTAATACAGGAGATATTACGATAACCTACTCTGGCATACCACAATCTAAATGCCGACAAACTGCGCGATTTGAAATACGTTTATTTCACAATAAGTTTATAAATATTGTTACGAATAAACTTAGTCATTTCCTTCAGCCAAGCCAGACTCGATAATAAATCCCGCGCGATTTTAAATACGAATAAATACGAATGGCAGTCCTATGAAATACCGGTCTTAGAAATATGATATATCCTTTTAGCATAGTGCACGTAATCCGTGCACGGCACCGCCCGGACAATGTACAACGGATCTACGGACGGACAATGCACAGATATAGAATGGCACGGACGTGCAATGCACATAGATCACAGACGTCGTCACAATGGAGACTTTGGAGACAGAAGGAGCGGACCTCACACGGAGATTTACGAGAAACAGGTATATGACAGAGCTCACTGCATGGGTAAAAGTAAATGTAGGTAGGTATTTGAAACACATAAGGTAAACGTACTGGTGCTCGACGCGGTCCCAGTACATGTTATCTTGAAACTAAAGTCATTGTCAATAGAGGTGACAGCAAGGTGTCATCTATTGGGCATTAGAATGTTGGGCACTACCTATAGTCGCACCAAACAAAGTCTGCAGCGGATTTGATAGCCCACGCTTGCATGCGATTTTGTTCCGTATTTAGTATTTGTAATGTCTCTAATATTGCATGCAAATTCTTGAACCGTCCTAAATGGGGCTTAATGCACCTTAAAGTGTAAAGGAAATATTATAAATCTATGAAATTACGTCCGTTACTTTTTTAATCTGTCTTCTCTTCCCCACTTAGGTAAATATGTATTTTATTTTAATTGAGTTAAGGCTATGACTCCTTGGGCAACTTGAAGATGTTTATTATTAAATATATCTACAATATCTTGATTCTAAACCAGTTATACTGGAAATTTTATAATTTAACTTCATGTTTTGCACTTTAAATACTTAAGATACCGTAACAACTACCGTACTGTTAAACGTCAGTTGTGCTTAGAAATTAAGTAAACCTATAACATACGGATAATTAAATAAAAATTACACCATTAATTCTGATTAAAAGGACTTATCTTTTTATCTCTCAAGTCCAGATCTATGTCCTGCAATATAATATTTTTTTACCACACTACTTCGTAAAGGCTCTTTTTATTCTTCAATAATGGAGAATGTTAAGAGGCAATATCATCATCAATGACCTTGAAAGCTGCCATTTGTTTTAGGTTTGCATACTATCTTCCATCTTTATCACTCTGTACCACGTAGAAAGAGTTTACATTGCACGGGACTCCACTCCTATAGTAAGATTTGTATGATATTGATGTATGTTGTACATTCAATAAGAATCGCAAGTTAAAAGATAATCCGGTAGAAATAGTCAAAATACAAAATTTACTTAAATCACAATCGCAAACTAATCGTTATTGAAAGTTACGAAAGATCACGTCTTTATTTTTATGTACTTAAAATAAAACCGTTTAAAAACGGCGACAGCGGCAAGCAAAGAACAATACACTCCCAAATACACAAAGTCATAAAATTAAAGAAAACAATTGAACATTAAATGTCAGCCGTGAAGCATTGATATCGCAATCGCAAGATGCAAATTTCGATTGGAAATTCAAAATTCGATGTCACCCGAATAAATCGCTCCGCGGTTTACGCAACGGACAATCGCTTGCGTTTATTTTTACGCAGTCTCATGCGCAAGCGCATAGAGATGTCACGGAGGTGCGTCTATAGTCAGCAAAGGCCTGGAATCGGGTATATAAATCAGTACGACGCTACAATGGCCGTGAAATGTCTACAGTAAGATTGCCAAGCTGAATTCGTATTATAGATTTTCCCGGTTTTGTATGTTCCGTTTCGCTTTTGAACACTATGTTGTATGTTGTTTATGTAACTAATGACACTGCTTAATTTGCTTCTTAATAATCTGAGGATTAAGGAAGCCGGGGTAATAATGATAGATAAACCATTATTGTCGGATGCTTTTAGCTACGCAGAAGAAGTGATGGAAAAAAGCGGGTTTCAATATTTTCCCTGCATAATTGCATAAAAGCTCTCCTTATTCTTCATCAACAATTAAAAAAAATATATCCTCGTATCCTAGTACGATGGACTTTTAATGTGATCATTTTAAATGATAAATATACAGTAGCAGTAGCTAAATGAGTCGATTCGATTCGAAATGTTTTACAGCTTAAATAGTATTTTCCTCGCGTTGATGTGGTGAAAATTTTTGTGTTTCACTCGGTTGTTCAATCTACATATATAACGCTCAAGATTCAATTCAAGTTTTGGAATTTTTCGCTTGCTCAAACAAGCGATTCCTCAATCAATATTTGCACGAGTAAAACGACAACTTCGCCCCCTTGTAAAACAAACAAGGAGAAATTAAATTAAATTATAAAAACTATTATAATTTTCCGTCGATAATACATCGGCAAGGCGATATTGAAGGCGGTTCTGAGACTTTAACTCAGAACTTGTTACAGTTAGACGTAGCACTTTAATAAATAGTATACATTTCAATCACCACCATGTTAATGAAAATGGATATATACATATTGAATATTCATACCATGGTCCAACTTATAACTTTAGCTAAAGTTATGTAGTCGCTGCTAGTGTCAAGACATATGGAGGGATAACCGTACTTCCATAGCCTCAAGTCCTTACATCCGATGCAGATGATTTTGAACTTTATCGCAACTTGGTAAGACGTCATTCCGTAATAAAATAGCGCGAGATACGATCTTCCGAAAGTTTCTATTTGTAAAACAAATTTATGTTTACTATTGAATAAAAATAGAAGACATACATTTTCATGGCTTTCGTTCTATTAAAGCGGTTTATGAACGGAGTCGACGACTTTGTAGCACCAGATATCCAATAAAGAATGACTTACGCTGGCTTACATTGTATATTATTTATCACAAAATATCAGTACTGGAAAATTGAATGTTATTGAATTTTGTCGATTAGGGGAGAATGTATGTTTTTGAGCTAAGTTAAAATGGAAAATATCGGCTAAACCGGGTGAGACAAGGTCATTGTTGTAAGGACGTCGCCTTAAATGCTTTAAATTTTAAATACTAATTACTAAAGATATTCGCATGTAAAGTGTATAAATATGTATAGGTAATATTTACAAATATATTTAGCGTCATGTAAAGTATATGTTAAGTTTTCAATACAAAATTTTACTGATTGTGTATTGCATCACAGAGAATCAAAGTCTTAATAGATAACATCCAGAAAATGTACTTACCAAAAAAGGAACCCTTATGGCGCGACTATGTCCCTCTGTCTGTCTGTCTGTTTGTCATATTGCTATTTTACTGTGAATGTTGCTGACTTTGCTCCTATAGGTACGGCATATTGCTCTACAAATAAGTAAGCGATCTGTGCTATATGCGATGCGTACACGCCGGTATTCAATAAACTCGGTTAGTTAACATGCGTATCACACGCCGGGATAAACGAGGCCAATTTATCTAGTCCGTACCTCCGAGCGGTGCGCGGGAAACATAGTAGACGCAGATATTGTTTTATAAGGGTTCTGTTAGTGTTCAAGCATGATATAGGATATTATAACTTGGCTAACTTTTATCTATCAATTATTTATTATTATTTTTTTAACTATCAATGATTATTATTCAGTTAACATTCGTATCACACGCCGGGATAAACGACGCCAATTTATCTGGTCCGTACCTCCGAGCGGTGCGCAGGCAACAAAGTAGACGCAGATATTGTTTTATAAGGGTTCCGTTAGTGTTCGACACCCACAACACCCACGGGACGAGATGGTGGTGCTATGATGTTTGAGGTTATCAAATAAGTAATAATTAAACCCCTACTATACGGACGACAACAAGGCTTCCGATCACTGTTAGCTTAGTAGTTTTAGTAGGTCAAACAAATTGTATTCCACCAGGATAATTTTCAAGCTGGCCTTGGGATGTCGGAAGATTGGTTGCGAGTCGTGTATCCTTTACATATTACAATTCGAAAAATATACTAAGTGATCTGCTAACGAAATAAGGGAAGTAAAGTAAAGTAGACTGGCTACTTCACTCCTCTTTATAAATATTAATTTTATCATTAATCCGCACCAGGCTCACTCCGCGATTTCGTCGCTTTGCTACAGGTAGCTAAAAGTACATCCGTTCGACCCCAATTTTGGGCGCCAAAATTGCGTGGCGCTGTTGCCACCTAGCGGCCATATCTGTGCTGTCCGTGACAGACGCGTTTTGTTAGCGAGTGAGTCTTCTGTACCTAGTACTATTATTTATTTTTTGTGTCCGTACCTACTTAAGTTTATGTTTTAACCCTAAAAACTTGATTAAAGGAACAAACAAAGCAGCGGTCCGGTTAAAAATAGACTGCGCGCAAAAATTAAGTGCTATTATATTTTCTGTGCTAGCACTATCGGTATGCACTGCTAAATACACATCTCAATAAAGCTATACAACACTCTGCATCTCTCAAATATACCTAATAATGACAAGCTAAAAACAGCTTTAGTACACCAGGATAAAGTTCAAATTCAAATCGAATTCTGCGGCGTCATAGGAGTTTGCGGAAACTATAAGCTTTGGACCGGGTACTCTAGTGAGGTGTAATGTGTACCCTCGATCATTTTTAATGGTGGTATCGTTAGCTTATGATAGTGCCGATAGGTGTAAGATCAATTACATCGTCGTTAAACTGCAGTTAATTATTTAGAACTCATAGTTAGTTAGCATAAAAAGCATTGTAAGTACAAAGTATTTAATCACTCCAATTGGGCTTAAGTTAAGAGTCACACGACTCGCATATAAAAAGCCGCTCCTTTACATTACATTCGAAGAGAGAGTTTTTTTGGGGGCGTGAAGTTGGAATCTCGACACAGTGTGAATTTTAATTCTTTTGTGCTGAGCGTTCCAACTGAACATCTAGCGACCTTCACCAAGGAGGAGTTTTGGCCGAAGGGTGTCAAGTTCCGGCGGTTCCGCGGCCGGCTCCCTGACACTACGGGGTTGCGAACAACATCGCAGCCATAATTGTGTTTTTAGTCTTAAGATATATTTTGTAATAATATGTATGCTAGTTTTAAGGATTTATCTATGGGCCAAATAGTTGCCTGAAAATAAATGTTTTCATTCATTCATTCAAAACGACAGTCTGAAATAATAAAACCAATTTGAAAATTGGGCGTTTAACTATCCAGAACTTATCCAGATTACTCCTCAGCTCCTCACAAAATACATTTAACAGCTAAACTAAAAATATGTAAATAGTATACTAATTTTTATGCCTTACTAACCATTATTATTTGAAATCAAATCCAAAGACTCAATACTTCTGCACCAATCGTCTGAAATCATTAATCATTTGATACCATCAGCATAACACTGGTATTTATCTAAATGGACAAATTACTAGTTCCAGGCTTTAAATCTATTCCCATAGCCTGCCATACACAATTACACAGGCGACGATTCGACTCAATAATCATCTAGGAACTTCTGTTGAAAAACTCTTTTCTCCACACCAGCTTGGAAAGGCTTAAGTATTTTGCACTTCAAAAACCGATAGCAAAGTTGCATTTTATTCACATGTGAGGCAAAGTAATCTAATGCAAATTTTGAGTTGTTTTCTTATGTTTCCTGGTAGAATTGACTTATAAAGGATGATTTCGGATGATAAACATTTAATAACATTCATTTGGTTTGATTTTGTTTGATAATTTACATTTAATATTTGCTTCGGGTTGGTGTGGTGAAAAACTTTGTGTTTCACTTGGGGGCAAATTTTGTTTAACCTTCGTGCTTTGAAACCCTCGCAACGCTCAAGATTCCATTTTTCGAACCACTCGCTATGCTCGTGGTCCAATTTTGGTATCAATATTAGCACGAGCGGTTTTTTTTTTTTAATTTATTTATCCAAAATAACTCTTACATACTAATTTAACATGGTGACACAGCGAACGAAAACCGCGTACGGTTTATCTGCCGCCATTGTCGCTCGTTTACATTCCGGTTAGTAGCTATATCTAAATGTATAAATAAATAAATAAATAAATAAATAAATAAATAAACAACTCGAGCGCGCACCTTTACTTGATAACAACATATTTTTTATAATTGTTTTGGTCTTATGTGTGTTATTAAGTATATTTTGATTTACATCATCAGTCCATGAGTTTAGTGTATAGGGTAACATATATTGCCATATTCTTTTTCCATAGGTATTCTTATAAGGTGGTAGTACATACATAGGTATACTGATATTTCTCAATTTTAAACAACAACTTAAACAACAACTTTGCCCTCTTGTGAAACAAATAACTATTCTCTCTCGAAATACCGAATACTTCCTGAACATAGCGTAACGCTACGTCTTACGTAGGCGAACAACGCGCGAACGCGGCGCGGCGCGGCGCGGCGAAAGCGGCCGCCGCCGCGCCGCGCCGCGCCGCGCCGCCTGACATTCGCGTGCAAATCGCGCCGCACCGCGTTCGCAACGAGATCGCTTACGTAGGACACTTCTATGGGCATCAAAGGATTGATTTCGCCGCGCCGCGCCGCGCCGCGTTCGCGCGTTGTTCGCCTACGTAAGACGTAGCGTAAGGTAAACGACTCAGTGCTCGACATGAAACTTGCGGCGGACGTAAGGCCACCGCGAGAATCAAAACATATTTTTATCTTTTAAGATTTTAACCATAGTATTTACGTTAGTTTGTAAGGTATGTATCTACGGACGTTAGTTGCCAGAAAATAAATTATTTTGATTAACCCCAATACCCTTTATTTATATTCAGTGCGAGTAACACGCGCTGCGAGTAAAGTCGAAATGCGATCAATTTCTGATGATCTCCTGTCTATGGTAAATTGTAATACCACATCAGGTCCAAAGGCGCCTCGGACGGTTTAGCGGAGGAAGTCATCAATATAAAGTGAATCTATCTAACTAGTATATCTTATAGCGGGGGTTGCCAACCATTGGCACGTGTACGTAGAAAAATAATTTAGGCACTTTCATTTGTTTTACTATTATATCTAATCATGTGTTGATGCGTTATGCCATGGCTAGGGTCAGAATAAGAAAAGTCTGCAGCACTTTTGATAGCCCACGCAGT
Source organism: Cydia fagiglandana (assembly GCF_963556715.1). Taxonomy (NCBI): domain Eukaryota; kingdom Metazoa; phylum Arthropoda; class Insecta; order Lepidoptera; family Tortricidae; genus Cydia; species Cydia fagiglandana. Next base: position 14,910,271 of record NC_085940.1, read on the forward strand.
GCAAGTGTTATTTATACGTCATAATTTCATAGAAGTTTGACGTTTAAAATGACATTTTGTACTGCGTGGGCTATCAAAATTGCTGCAGACTTTTCTCGGCCTGACTCTGTACACTTTTAATTAAATTGCGCCTTCACCTTTTTATTTATTTATTTATTATAAACCTTATAACAAATTAAGAGTATGGGTACAACCAGGCATGTCTCACTCGGCAATTTCGTCGCTTTGCTACAGGTAGCTAAAAGTACATCCGTTCGGCCCCAATTTTGGGGTTTGCCATAAGCCGCGCGTGTCGCTGTCGCCACCTAGCGGCCATATCTGTGCTGATCGTAACAGACGCGTTTTGTTAGAGAGTGAGTCTTCTGTACGTAGTACTATTATTTATTCTGTGGTACAACAAGCAAACTTAATGCTTTCTCTACCAGTGAACCATCTCTTTAAACAATTAAATATTAAAGCGTGTAACCTTGAAGGTTTGCCATCCCTGACTACAGGGAGAGTATTTGATGGGCTATAGATCGCTGATAGCGTCTAAAGGGTTAATTCTTGGAGGTAATATTAATTATATTAATTATACAGGTTGCACCGTTATGATTTTAAGTTTCCTATTCCATGTAATCCATGGTTAGTTGCTATTTGTATGGAAATTTACTGTAAGCATAAGCCTTTGGGGAGGAAAAGTTGTCTTTATACACTCGGGAGCAAATAAAACTTTCTACATAATTTTTCATATTTATAAAGTTACCTGTTTTGTTGATATTTCGTCGAATATTACGGAATCAGAAACGTTAACACGCGTATTCGGGAAACGAGATAATCACAAGATCTAGAAACGATATAGAGATCAACTAGATTTACATTAGATATCGACTAGATGTGACTTGGATATCTAAATCATAACTTATCGAAATCGTTCAAGAGGACCTCCAGAATTGTGGAAACGTCAAATTTGACATATCTATCTTGTCGAAATCGTTCAAGAGGACCTCCAGAATCGCGGAAACGTCAAATTTGACATATCTATCTTACAAATATCTTTAAATTATCCATATCGTAACTTGTTGAGGTCTAGTAGAGATCTAATATAATACATTTTCAGAATCGAGCCGTAAGCCTCATTTAGACGGATCAAGGACTTGTTACGACTTGTTACGTTGCAGTATCTATTATCGTTGGCCGATCGACTGAATTAATTGTACTGTATATTATTTATTGCATGCAAGTTCTCGCGCCGTGTAAATGGGACTTGGCCCGATCCGAACTTTAAGATACGTCATTTAATAGATCTAGAAATGATATGGATTAGGTATGTTTGTGTAATGGGAAGTTTCTTCAAACAAAAGCGTCACTTTTGACACTGACACATCTAATTCATATCGTTTCTAGATCTAATTGACGGGCAGTTAACCCGATTAAGATACAATGTAAATGATAACAAAAGCAAATTATAAACAGCAATTAGAGCATTGTTGACCCCTTAGCGCCACTTGCACCAACTCACTAACCCGGGGTTAACCGGTTAAACCATTAACCTAGTGTCAAATTGTACTGGTAACCATGGTAACTCCAGATTTAACCGGTTAACCCCGGGTTAGTAAATGGTGCAAGTGGCCCTTAAAGTGTTTTATTAGGAAAAAATATTTCTTTATTTATTCCAAAAAGAATAAATTCCTTCAAATTTAAACCAAATCATTAAGGTAAAAGTTTCTTAACGTTTTAGAAACAACGAAATTTGTCTTGAAAGAAAAGAGTAGTTGTTATGATCAAGACTAAATTCATTGTTTCAAAAACGCCAAGAAACTTTTCCCTCAAGCAATTATTACAATTTTTCTATTAACTAATAATTCCCGTTAATGGTGTTTGAGCATGCATTTGAGCCTGTCCACGCAAAGAGGCGTAAAGCTCTCTTTATTTTGATGAATGACCGTAACATATCAGTTAGGCAACTTACGAACAACGACAGCGAACATATGAACAATCTATTTAAATGTTAATAAGTTATGGTGATCTTAGTGATCTATTGTGATTGATGTGGAAAATCAATATAAATATACAGGGTCACAGTGATGCGTGTAGAACAACGCAGCTGGACAAAATCAATATGAATATACAGGATGGAACATTTCTAGAGCCTGAGCTGAAAGGATAGTGTTATCTAAGTGATCTACAATCGAGTTATTATAATCGTAAAGCTGGACTAAATAGTAAAACAAAATCATTAAAATTACATATTTTTATATCAGTGCCAACCCTACAAAGTTATTTACATTCTAAATTGACACATGTCATGTCATTCAAAAGGATCTACTTGCCAGGGTTGAAACGTACAGATTTTTGTACTAAAGTTTAACAAACTGTACCTCAAAAACAGATATTAACGTGATTAATAAGTAAAAATTAAAGTACGTAGGCTAAACAATTCCCCGTTTGCGTCAAAGTCTTTCATTCTGTTCCACCCGATATATTATTTAAAACAAAATACAATGACGTTTGATAGACGGACAAGTGATTTGACTATAAAAGTCATCTTAGTACAGGAAACTAATATCGAAACAGCATGAATACCCACAAACGTATTGAAGATTATGATGTACCGTTTCAAAAGAATGTTTTGGGATGAAATAAAAAAATCTGTATATTGATTTTTATATCATATTTTACTCGTACGAACTTGTGTGTCCATATGTTCCGTTTGTCAATGGCTAAGCCCTCTGTCAGTCAAGTGCGTGTAAGAATTTGTCTCATTACGCGAGTGAGAAGGCGAATGCCTGCGCAACAACTAGAAGATATGTCTGAGCGATTTGTATGTTATTGGTAGACCATGCAGTAGCTGTGTTATGAATTACAATTTACAATTTTCTTTCAATACTTAGTAGGACATTGATCTTGGTAGCCTAGTGGTAAGAGCGTGCGAATTTCAACCGGAGGACGCGGGTTCAAACCCAGGCTTGTACCGATCAGTTTTTGGGATTTTTGTGCAATCGGAACGTATGTGCGTACAATGTAATAGATATTTCCCGGTTGCTTTTTAGTAAAAAAAATAAATAAATAAATAAATAAATAAACCATTTATTCACGGAACAGCATATTCTTACATGATAGGTACAACCTCCGCCAAACTGTATAACAGTTTGTTGGCAGAAATAGGCTCCTCTTTTTACATACTGTTTATAGGCTATTTTACTTAATTTAGGTATTTTAAACTATTTTTAGATACTAATATAAGTTAAAAAAAAGTTCAATATAACATGACATTCTTTAACTTAAGTTTATCCTAGCTTCATATTGTTTTAACATGAGTAACGGAAAACATTGCGAAAAAACCGGACTAATCCCGATAATACCTAATTTCCCCTCTGGGTTGGCATGTCCGATGGTAGTCGCTTTCGTAAAAATAAGTGGCTACGCCAATTCTTGGGATTATTTGCAATGTGGGTTCCCAAGAACCATGACAAAATGTCGAGACAACGCGAAGGTGATGATGGCCGATCAGTAGACCTAGCAGTCCTAGCACATGATTGGCGCGACAGTATCTCGCCGCGAGATAGACTACCCGTCTTTTTCTAACAGTATTAATTAAAGAGGGACGGGTAGTCTATCTCGCCTGCGAGATAGACTACTCCTCTTTTTCTGTGATAACTAAAGAGGGCCGGGTAGTCTATCACGCTGGCGAGAACATACTGTCCCGGCAATTATTTTTTTTATTTTTTTATTTTTTATTATGAATGGGCTTACTCATGGCCACAGACTAGCCGAGGCGTAGACGTGGCCTCTACGATGGAGCGAGCTCGCCCAGAAGGTGTCAGGTGCCAGGTGAAGGTGAATGTGCTACCCCGGCAGGGACTAGATATATTTTTATAGTTAAGCGCTGTGGATAATATATTCGTCACGTTCTGTTTCATAAGTATGTAAGTGCGAGAATAATGCGTGTCTTATTAAGTACAATAAACTATATAACCGCCACTTTAATAGGCCTTTTATTATCTCTAACATGGAACAAGCCAAAGTTGTAAAGAAAAATGTGTTGGTACTAGATTGAAATCGCATTGTTCCGTGCACACGCTATGTTAAGATAAGATAAGATGTTTATTTGTAAAGTCATATATGGGATGTTATTAAAGTTATACAGGAAGCTTCCATAGCACCCTGTCAGGGTACACAAATTGTCTTATATCTAGCTTAATACTAATACCGGGTGTGGCCTGTAACACGAGCAAATAATTAAAACATAGATTGTACTCCTCAAACGGTGACACTTTTGTACAACAACTTAAAAAAAAAGAAGTAATTCGACTCCCTATTTTTCATAAAAAATTAATATTATCTTCAATGGACTGCTCATGGCTGAGATGATGATGATGATGATGAACTGAGGAAATGTTGGTCAGTATGAGGAGTACAGCCTACAGTTTAATTTTTTGCTCAAGTTACAGGCCGCACCCGGTATATTACAGGTCATGCATTATATTATATATGTATTGTTAATAAGATCGGCTACGCAAGCCACACGCGGCAGACGGCACGACGAACGTCTTCAGCACCGCAGCGGAGTTGAAACAGGCGCCGTGGTCGAAATCGGCCGGGAGAGTGGTAGTATATGTATAGTATTCGAATTAATGTAAATATAAGTACCTAATTAATAAATATCAGTGCAAATTTCGTATATGTATGGTGTTTGCGCTAAGGTGCAACCAAATGTGTACATAGTTATTGAAAAAAAAAATGAAACAGCCAAATATTTTTTCGCGATTTCGGGGTTGGTCCCATAATAAAAGTTGCTCCGTATAATCCCTAAACCTCCCTAGCAATGGGAATGCACGCATTTTTTGGCCATCATGTATATCATAATAATCATATAGAAGTGGAATATACAATTTATTTTAGAACGCATACGTATGCGCAGTAAAAAAGCAGCAAGTCTGAAACGCCTCTAATGCTGAGTGATGGCAAGCAGTCAGTGTAATATCTTGCGTCATGCGTCATGAGCATGCATCCTAATGCCTGTAATTAGCATCATTCGTCTGGAGATGAATCGTTCACTCTGGACCTTAGATAGGGTTAAGGACGCTACTTAAGTCGATTCTTTTTCAATATTACCACAGAATAAATAATAGTACTAGGTACAGAAGACTTACTCTCTAACAAAACGTGTCTGTCACGATCAGCACAGATATGGCCGCTAGGTGGCGACATCGCCACGCGCGGCTTATGGCAAATCCCAAAATTGGGGTCGAACGGACGTACTTTTAACGAAATCGCGGAGTGAGACACGCCTGCCCCAGTCAAATATTCATTTTATTTTGTTTTTAGTATTTGTTGTTATAGCGGCAACAGAAATACATCATCAGTGAAAATTTCAACTGTTTAGCTATCACGGTTCGTGAGATACGACCTAGTGACAGACAGACGGACAGCGGAGTCTTGGTAATATGGTCCCTTTTTTACCCTTTGGGTACAGAACCCTAAATTTTTTATATTTTTTACGGCTTTTAATTTATGGAAACTATACTACTAGTTTCCAGACAGTGCCAGCCCTGGATATAAAATGTAATAAAATAAATATCATCCACGGCGGAAGCGTTAATCCTTCGGATTGGAAATGCGGCTCAGTTGCGCCAGTCACTCGCAACCTTACTTCTACCAAAGACAAGTAATAATAAAGACGCATAATCTCTATAAGATTTTGCGATCCTTATTAAATTATATTGCGGTATTGTGCAATTGTACATGTACAGCGAGTTGCAAAATTACATGGACATTTAATTGTATTAATGAATTCATTTTTATTTATGTATAAACTTCGGACTTCGGTCATCGAATCAAAATTTATAGAGTTCTTCCCGTAGACCTGGGTAACTATAAAACTTGGCAATGAATATCGTCCTACACTACAAATACGAGAAATAATCCCCAAAACTATAAATTAGTAAAAAAAGTTAAATTCGTACGGAACCCCCGGTGAGCGAGTCCAACTAACACTTGTCCGGTTGTTTTCTTTTAACAAATACTCGTACTTTGTTACTTTGTTTTCTCAAACACCGTAAAAGTAATTTAAAGCATCTGTAGAATTTCTTAATTACATTGTTTTATACGTTTCTAGATGGTATCGAGTCGAGATAAGCAAATTGTGGAAGCAGCGGCGCCCGGCGTCAGTGAGCAACTGGGCTAGGCGATCAACGCCGATTACTCTGACTTTGACTAATCTGAGCGGCTGGCTAATTACAATTACTCCTTTAAGTCACCCTAAAGGTGTGTAAGTCACGCGTCAAGGCTGCCGCAGTATTGTCGCAAGTTCGCAACAGTAGTTCAGCTGCAGATACGTTAAGAGGTATCCAGACGGGACAGACGAAATCAGTCGATTTGTTCAGGAAAATAATTGGTTAATCTCATCTAGCGTCCACACGTACACAAATTAAATCACCAATTTGCATTCTACTATGAAAATTGGCATTTTTGTGTCCGCACCTGCTGATCTGATCGGGGATCCAAATTGGTATTTGCGTCCGCACGGCCCTGTTCGATCGGAGAATTTCATCAGATTGGCGAAAAATTGTCTCGTCTGAATACAACTTTATAAACATACCAACCGAGCCAGCAAATCTTTGGCAGGTGTACGTTAGGTTAACATCCACACAGGTTTTCATTCCTTTTTTAACGAAAGAAATGATTAGTTTTTTAGGGTTCCGTACCCAAAGGGTAAAACGGGACCCTATTACTAAGACTTCGCTGTCCGTCCGTCCGTCTGTCCGTCTGTCTGTCACCAGGCTGTATCTCACGAACCGTGATGGCTAGACAGTTGAAATTTTCACAGATGATGTATTTCTGTTGCCGCTATAACAACAAATACTAAAAACAGAATTAAATTAAGATTTAAGTGGGGCTCCCATACAGCAAACGTGATTTTTGACCAAAGTTAAGCAATGTCGGGCGTGGTCAATACTTGGATGGGTGACCGTTTTATTTTCTTTTTTTTTTCCTTTTTTTTTCATTATGGTACGGAACCCTTCGTACGCGAGTCCGACTCGCATTTGCCCGGTTTTTTCTTAACCTTTAGTTTACGAATTACGAATCCGGCTACCATGTGACATGAATAACCTAGTGTGCCACAGGATATTGAATATATTGATATTTGTTAACAAGGTCTTTTCTTTCAAATAAATATTATTATTCTTATTCTAAAATAATCGTGGATACTTACCGATTTTAGATCCGTAATCAGGCAAGTGGGTCTGCACACTCTTCTCACCTTCGCAATCGGCTGTTTCGATCTGCAACAATCAGATTAGCATCAACAATGGCCTATTAGCTGCGACCCAATTCGGCGAGGAGCCGGGCCTTTGCGGTAACGTGAGAAAATAATCAGTTTCAATTATTTTCATACGCATTCACGTCAAAAGAGAAAAATATGTTAACATTAGCCCGTTTCCAAACAATGTATGAGTGAAATTAGCGTCATTCTCACGCCACTATGCCTGCTACTAGAGTCATCCAGACCGCTTAGTATGACTTGTGTTGTCGCGCGACGCGACATACAGAGTGACTTCAAAAAACGTTGAGCAAAAATTTACGGGGTTGGTCCAATAGTAAATGTTGCTCACTATAATCCCAAAACCTCCCTCGCGAAGGGAATGCACTGGCGCTGAACATATGGCCTGTATATTTAAATATACATAGGTATATATAGAAACAGGATATTAACCATGTATATTTGTTTAAATAAATGCACAAATTTACATGATAACTACCCCATTCCAAATACATAGTTTTAACAGAAAAAGTAAATATAAATGACCAACTGACCATGTTAGATTGGCATCGCATAAGTATGTAATTACGTAGGTATGTCATTCTTAAGGAATCTTGGAATATAAAAACGTTAGCACCGTATATTTAAAAATAGCTTTGCCTCCACATACAGACATAAGTAATTTCTTAATTACAATCATAAAACCGGATAAGATGCAAATATGGACCGACCAATAATCGATAATAAAACGTTTTATTACAATCGATTAATGGTTAGAGTTACCCAGCATGACATCACCTTCCTGTACGTCACTTTACTGCACGTCACTTTCTAATGTTGTTTTAACTTTTGACAGCAACTCAATGTTACGAATCAACAATCAATGTTTTAATCGATAACGATAACGAGAAAATTGAAAGGGTTAGGTTGTCTCTCCATGCCTACCGCTAATGGGCTTGACCAAAACTGTAAAGTATAGTATTTTTTACACATGAATGTAGGGAAGAAGTGACATGATTTTGTATTAGCCGAATGTTTGTTGGCGACGAGAAATTATTTTTTTCACTTAAAAACATAAAAGCTCGTACAGAATTCGTTCTGAAACTCCCAAGAATAATGCAAGTTGTTTTCATAAACTAGCTCCTATCCTACCTGTATTTATCTATCGGCCAATAGTTGCCCAAAAAAAAATATTTTTATATAGTGAATAGAATCAGGCGTTACTTTGCGGAAATCCATATTAATTAAAACCAAAATATTACTTTGATAATCCGCGTAAAAGGCTGCGCGCGTAAGAGGCGTCTTTTACGCGGATTAGCAAAGTAATATTTTGGTTTTAACTAAATATTTTTATTCCATTTCATAAACACCAGTAGCTATCTTCCTTTAAAAAGGAAATGATTCCTTTCCTGTCAAATGGAAATAAGTACTAGTAGTTAGTAGCAGTAGTAAACTCTTTATTGTACAAAAAGCCATTTTAAAGATAGCATAAAATTAGTAATCGCACATTATTATTAGCTGGAACAATAAAATCAGTCCTCACTCGCAACAAAGACGTTAAACTGCCAGTAGCTCTTGATTAGAATGTGCAATAAAAATAATTTCGATCGAGACAAATAGCTAATCTAAGGACTGTTTTTATAGTCCTAATAAAAGTCAGACAAATTAGAAGAGACTATTGCGGCCGATTCATTTAAAAAAAATTGACATGGTTTTCATCTCATTTTGATACGACCGTGAGTTGTATCATCAGGCATCTCTAGCGCACCAATGCGAGTTAAATTCCAAGACTTCTGATTGAATTTCGTCAGCACCAATCAGTTAATAATCCGATCCGTAATCAGATATAATAATCCGCTCTATTTTATAAGCATTTACCCAATGGCAAGGGGGGGTTTGCGTAAATATCTAACTAAGGCCCACTTGCACCATTTCACTAACCCAGGGTTAACCAATTAAACCTGGAGTTACCATGGTTACCAGTACGATTTGACACTGAGTTAACGGTTTAACCGCATAACCTGGGGTTAGTGGTATGGTGCAAGTGGGCCTAAACAAATAATAATGATTGATTTTTCTAAATAAATAATAATGATTTCTGGACGACCCCTTATTGGTCGTATCAAAATAAGATGAAAACCTTATCTGATTATCAAATCACAATCGGCCTCAGATTCCTGCTAAGAGCCATGCTCATAAAGGTGAAATTATTCAACATGCTCATGTTCTGCTATATTGTGTTCGTTTTAAGATACTACGCATTTTACGAGGGCAATTTGATGACAATGAGATTGTGGTTAGAAATTTTGCCTTGCTTTTCCTAACGTGCCGTTTTAACGTTTAGATTTACCGTGCGCAGTTAACATGTACGACTACTGAACCATTTTTGATGTATTATTAACTGCCCCAAAATCGAAATAAAATAAAAAATTCATATATTAATTCAGGTCATCACTGTCATCAGAAATTTAGTTTTTTTCTGGAGGATCTGACTACGCGTCAAAATTGAGTCGCTTAACTTCAAACTCGGGTAAATCCATCTGTCAGATTATCTCAATATCTGTCATCTCAATTATCTGTCAGGTAATAAAGTAGTTATTTGCTGAGAGGTTCGAATGGATCTACCCGAGTTGGAAGTAAAGCGACATAATTATATACCTCATTCTTAACAGCTCCAGCAATCTCTATATGTAGACCAATTATACTGTAACAGATACTTTAGAATGCGAACTAGAGATTTGTCTCTTTTAGGAAAAGCTTTCCAGGGCGACAGATTTAAGTGATTTTGGAGCATTGTTTCATCCGCTAATATTGATGCTGATTGTACCAATGTTCTATTTGGTTTCAGCCAAAGAGCAATATACAATATTCAAATTTTGTCCAGTTAGTTTTTCCCCTCGTTCCCCTACCCCCTCACCCTCTCTCACTAGTGGTTGAGACGAGAGGCCTTACCCAACAGTGGGACGTATGCGTATATAGACTACATTATTTATTTATTTGGTTAGTTTAAAGGGTATTTAAAAACAAGATATAATAAATATTTAAGTAAGTGGGTCTCCCGTTTTTTGCGTGAAGGAACGGAACCCTTCGTGCGTGTGTCTGACTCGCACTTGACCGGTTTTTAGACTATAGTTGGGCGGTTTTACGGCACTTAAAAGCATAAATTATACCTGAACCCTTTACACGCGAGATGATTTATCGTCAAACGGTAGTATTGATGGTCGATAAATGACTTAATCTGCCCGTCGTGGACGTAAAAACGGCGGAAGCAATCATTACATTCCGATCGCATAGGTAACTGTTGATGTTTACAAGTTTATTATCACACTGACCTATTAGATTATAATGCACATGCATTTTATAATTGTAAACAAATGTATTTAACATTTTTTTGCTAACTTATGTGATTTCTACAGGTTCTCCAGGGAGCTATAGGTACTATACCTAGCCAAGATGACAATCTTACATCGACAAACGCCAAATGAAAATAAAAAATGTATCCGGATGATATTTGCTGCGAAAAGTCACGTAATTATTTCCATACCTAAATTATTTAATAAGTTTTGATTGGTGATTCTACCATCTTCATCTTGGCAAGGCCTCCAGGTCTTCAAAACTAGTCAACTTAATACGATTCATATGGTAATTTACAATATAAATACTATGGAAAAACGCATAGCGCGTCGGTTAGTCCGAGAAGATAATAGGTGCTGAAAAACCGGGAACTCTAAAACCAACTCATAAGGACTGTATCGTTTATTATAAATACAGATAAAACCTGGTCTAACTGTTGACGTGTGTATTATTTTGTATTACTATGTTCTTAAGGTATAATCTGGGGGTATTTTTAAGACATATCTGATATAAGAATGTTTTACATTTATTTTATTTTAGGGACTTTATGATGATTTTAATACCTTCTAGCAAATGTAATTCGGACAAGCCTATCGAGCTTAATTTGAGACTATTTCACCGATTCCTTAGTACGATTTAAAGAAACAAAAGGTTAATATGCTGCCAAAATATGCCATCTAAGTGTCCTTTTCATGATTGCTCAATTGAACATCCACAGAATAAATGTGGTGTATTTTATTTTTACATGAAAACGACTTTTTATGCAACATTTTGGATTCCCGTCAATTTCTGACGCCAGGGAAATGACGGAAACAGCTAAAAGAATCTACCGAAATCCAAAGCCTAACGGACATTCATGGCGTTGAACCATGGCTAGAACAGGTCGATAGAAACGCTCCATGATGGTTATATTGTATACCAAAGTCGGGGTTGTCGTAAGTAACATGCCATATTTTCAAAAAGGCCACCAAGCACAGATCCAAAACTTTTTTTCCAACTAAAAGAAATGATTAGACTATGCCCAGATGTTTCGCTTTACGAATCATATGTAATTGCTGTTTACATAGTACGATTTTTTTTGTGTAATACTTATCTTGTTCGCAAACCGTAAATTTTCTTGTAGTATTTGTCCGAAATCGTTGTAGTTACTCGGGAGGATTGGGTAAATATTGTCCAAACCATATGCTTTACGTGATCTCCCAGGACGAAATGTTACTTATTATTAAAGCACTAATTAAACTATATGTGTAATTTTTTAATAAAAACATAATACCAGAAAAAACGGCTAAGTAAAGTTGTATTTATAATAAACGATACAGTACTTATGTTTGTTAAATACACTTTAATTAGTAAAGTGTCCTTCTAGGGAACTTGATAACTATGTCAACGAAAGTCACTAGTAAATTCATCATTCAGAGACATTTTTAATATGGCGGTTTGGGTACCCCGTTTGCTTCAACTTTGGACAGTTGCCAAATTCCTTTTACAAGTAAAAACGATCACCCACCCTTTAAGTATGCGGGCATTTTTTATTCAAAAGATTAGTGATAGATATTCTTAGATTAGAGATTATTGTCCATATTTGCATATAAAACTATAGTTGAACACAATCTTGATAAACTAATGCAATTATAATTACCAGGTAAGCAGTGCATGATGACATTAAGCGAGAATCGGTGCATGAACCCAAACGGATTAAGATGTTTAAAAAACCGCTCAGAAACTAAACTTAGTAAAAATAACCCTTATGCCAATAGTTTTAAAAACGTTAGTAACGGTTTTATTAACATTGTTTTGCACGTATGGCGCCGCTATATTACACAAATGAGGTGAAATATTTAAAGGAAAACAATGATGGGAAAGATTTGAGTTAATTTAGAGTGAGTGACGGAAATTAAGTGAGACATGGCCCGGGCCATGTTCGGGCGAAACAATTATAATAATGGCCTTTTGTTTCTCTCTTTCTGGGTTTAAACGTTATATTATCTTATCTCAGATAAAAGGAATAAAGAACGAAATAAGAGAGAGTAGACATCGATTTGCAAGTTGCAATTGCTCTGCGTATATGTTTGCTGACGATCTTTGCACCTTATGTGCCGGAACCAATATTACAGAAATTTGTCATCTAGTTCAACAAGATATAGACTCAATAGTGAAATGGTCACATGATAATGGTATAATATTAAATTCTGATAAAACAAAACTTCTCATCATACAATCACCCTATATAAATACCGTAGAAGCACAATTACCTATGTATACTCACAGCTTTACTTGTTATCACAATAAATCAAAGAACTGTCAATGTAAACCTATAGAAAAAGTAGATTGTGTCACATATCTAGGGGTCAAAGTTGATACAGCATTTTCTTGGCAACAACATATAAACCATATTTGTAGTAAATTAAGAATTCTCCTTGGAAGATTTTACCACTTAAGCTTTAAAGTACCTAATAATATATTAAAATGTCTATATTTTGCAATAGTTGAGTCTGTATTGAGCTACGCACTTGATTGCTATGGTCTTACTTTTAAATCATACATAGATAAATTAGAAGCACTACAAATTAGATTCCTAAAACTACTCGTGAATAAGAAAACAAGAAACAGTTGTAAAAGCGATTATACTAAATTATTCAAAATTTGTAAAATATTACCAGTTAGTTTAAAGCATAAATTCCTTTTAGCAGTTAACAACCATGGCAATGAAGAACATAGCTCTATATTAATAGAACATAAACACAAAACAAGGACAGTAACAGCGCGAAAATTTGAAGTTCCCCGGGTTAGTAACTATTTTGATGACAGGACTCTTAAGAAAAGACTTCCGTATTTCCTAAATAGTCTACCCGAGAATATTCGGCATGAACCAAATAAGAAAAAATTCAAAAGCGCATTAAAACTGTACCTACTGCAAACACTTAAGTGACAATTGCACGCGTGCAAGTGTCACTTAAGTGCTTATGTGCTTATAGTGCTTATACATATTAAATAATAATTAAGTATAATAATATACATGTATGTAGAGACTCTTACCTGCAGGCAAACTGTAAATACAGTTTTGCAGGGATCTGTATAGATTTAAGCTCTGTACTGTGTATTAATAATAAATAAATAAATAAAATAAAAGTACAGTCACATCGCCATCGACAAGGATCGCCACTGCGTGACGAAACAACATTATCTAAAAAATATAGATTAAAAAAAAGTACACTCAGCTGCAAAGATGTCTGACTAAAAGCGTTAACCGACCCAAGGGGAGTCAGGCTATATGAACTAACTAACCGCCCCAGTTTATCCACAGACCATATCAACTACTAGACGAAACACATAAGAGAATAAAGATCACCACACAAATTAGCGTTTCCGTAAAAAAAATTGTATGCGACCGAATATTTCAGTTGCGACCACAATTCCAACCAGCACTAGTGTAAATTGGAAATATTTCCAAATTAAGCTTTAGTTGGCTGTCATAGTATAAAATTGTGTAGAAACATATTGCAAGTAAAATTAGATACACCTTAATTATACCTCTCGCGCCAAAAAATGGCCTATCTATAGCAGTTCCTACAAGTCTTTTAATTAAAAATTTTAGGTTAATCTGTTAAGCTCCAAAAAATGTTTACAAACATTTTACGTGACAGACTAGTTACTCCATATAAAAATCAACTGTCATAGTAGGTAGAGAATGGTCAGTACCCGAATGGTCTATGGCATTTGCATCATTCGACGCGAGAGGTTAATATTGTGTGCATGCTCTTTGTAAACGTTTCATAATGCGGCGTCTGTTTAGACTTTAGTCTATGATTATCCAAACAATCATAGAATACATTTCCGTCTCATCAGAGTTCAAAGCTATGCAAGTCGATTAGCATGGACATAGACGGACGGACGGACGTTTGACGAAATTGCCCACGAATGATTGATGCCCGGTGAATGCGATCGTCTCACGGATTTCCTGTAACACCCGGCGAAAGTGAAAAAAACGTTTAGACTTTCTTGTGAGCCATAATTGTTAATCTTAAGTATTGTTACGTGTTACATATCATATATCATGTATCAGGCACGTAATCGTGCGCAATGAAATTAGTGATTTTGAAAGTTATCGTTTCGTATGGAAGGGTAAATGCGCTTAGATTTGCATGTGTTAACATTTGTTAACTATTAGATTTAGTGACGTTTGGTTTGTTCCTATTAACATTCAAAATTAAATCCTCATAAAGCTTATAAAAGTTATAAAAATGTGAACTACTGACACGTTTGGTGCTGATGTTAATATGCCAATAAAAAAACGTTTCAACGCAATAAAACCAGATGAACCGATTTTGATGAAACATGTCTAAAAAACAGCGCTAGAAAACCTAATTTTAAGTTAAGAAACCGCATCCAAATGGGTTTACCCGTTTAAGATCTACGGTGGCACAAACAGACACACACACATAGCGGTCAAACTTATAACATCCCTTGATCCCTCTTATTGCGTCAGGCGTTAAAAATACGTCACGAGCTCACTTTCAAATCATATTTCTGAGCTGTATCGTTTAACAACACTGCGATAAAATTGCCCGGATTCCTCCCTATCAGCTTATACCAGGTGTGGCCTGTAACACGAGCAAAAAATTAAAACATAGATTGTACTCTTCAAACGGTGACACTTTTGTTCAGCAACTTTTAAAAATTATGAAGTATTTAGACTCCCTATTTTTCATACAAAACAAAATATTATCTTCAATGGACGCCATCGCCACGCCATATCATTGTGATTGACGTTGCTTGTCAAGCCTCAAACGTAACAAAATTCGCAATACATTGTGTTTTTGAATAACCTTTAAAGTGTATTAAAAATCAAACTACAAGTTATTTTTAAAAGTCGCTGAACAAATGTTGATCAGTATGAGGAGTACAGCCTACAGTTAAATTTATTGCTCATATTACAGGCCACATCCGGTATAACCCAATAATAGCGCGTTTTCCAAAATCTAACATCTAGCGCAAACCTCACATTCAGTAACCAAACATAGTACATAACAATATAACTGTTGAACGTCTAGGACGTTCCGAAGAGCCTGGCGTTCAGACCCTACAAGTGCATGAAGGAATGCGAACGGTACAGAGAGTCTATTCGCGAAACGTTATGTCGTCTGGTACCTTGTTTCTAATATAATTAGACCTTAACCCTTTGAATGCCAAGAGCCCTTGAAAGTGTTGTCAGTTTTATTTTGTTATTTATTAAATTACATTAGGGAAGCGTCAGAAAACATTTTTAAGCTTTATGGCGTACGCTGTCAAAGTTTGGTAACCTTTCTGACATGATTGATTATGATTTAAATATAGACTGCTGTTTGGTGAATCAGCATTTTTTTCAAGTTTAGTTATGAGACTAACCTGCCTTGCCTTTATTGTATCGTAAAATGACTACATTGGAAAAGGTAGACGAAACCTAACATGCGCTAACTTTTTTGACATACCTATAAGATGAGATTTGAGATGTTCGAATGATAGCTCAAAGAAGGGCACATTGCGATTCCGGTTTTAAGTGTGACAGAGTTTTTCCAACACTGTTTTTGTTTTCGGTGTTAGATATATTTTCTGATATTTTATCGAGCCAGTAGGTAAGTCGGTAATCTTTGTGAACGTGCACAGGATATAGGTACGCGGTAAACCAAGCCCGGGGCGATCGCTGCGTCTGTAATTTCTAACCGCCGCTTAATGGCAGTGTGTAGCCGCCTTTAGGCACAGACCATACGGCAGAGAGCTGCGCCGCGCTCCGCCGCGTTGAAAGGGGACGTAAAGCCAGAAAATTAGAAGAAGACAGAAGATATGGCGTGCCGCGCAAAACTTGCGACTGAACATGGCCGTCGCGTGGGTTTTTACCTTTTATATCAAATACTCTGAAAATAATAATATTTTTACTAAAATTATATGTGCACGGTATGCGAGGCGATGCTATACATATGTACAACTGAAATCAAATGAAAATAAGACACGTTTTGGTTTTTTTTTCTATGGAGACAACTTTGAACTTTTAATAAGATTCTGATTAAAGTCTGCCCTTGCAAATATCTGCAGCTCGACACTAGTATTTTTACGTGGTAGCTGTACCTAGCTGTCGCGATTACGTTGTTCGTTACAACCAGCGATAACGCTTCAGTTAAGAACTTTTGCAAACGAACTTTGATTCGGTACGCAGCTACATTCACAGTTTAGTACATTTTAAACATAGCTACGAGATATACAAACCTTACATAATGTTTGTAATATTATAACAAAAATTGCATAACGCTCTGCCGCGGTGCGTGGCGATAAAGCGCTCCGTGTGTACCCGCTTTTATGACTTCAGACAAGTGAAATTATTATTTGTATTTCATTTGTCCTTTGGATTGATAGGTACATGCGAGTATTAAGACCAGTTTCGCACCGGTTGTGTTAAATGATAATACAGGGGTTATTTTGCATCATTTTGTACAAGTGCTACTATTTTTTGTTGTTTTCAATACCTACAGCCAAATTTCATTTCTTTCGATTTAAATTTTATTATTCAGAATAAGGGTAACATTCCATTTCTGACCGCAGCTGCACTACCGGTACTGAACGCGTCGCTGTTACTGTCAATTTCCATAGTAAAATTGACAGTAGTGCAGCTGCGGTTGGAAATGGACTGTCACCTTAACGGTTATGTTGTGCGTATTTTAAAGTATTTTTCCTAACCTAAAAATACTAATTTCGTAATTTTCCGACTATTAACTAACAGAAATAAACTTCAAAAAACCATATTCCTTTTATTAACATATCTCTGAAACGATCAACGCATCCTGTAGACCTAATTTTTGTATTTACTCCTTGCATTATAATTTTTACCAATTTACAAGTTAATATTTAAGATCATTAACTAAATGTTTTTGCAATTTTACAGTAAGCAAATTATCAGTAGCAAGAATACCTACATTATAAAGGCGGGCCGGTACATTTTTGAGGCGACCGCAACACGTAGGCTTAATGTAAATATAGTTTGTGAACGTTTTATGCAGATAGCAAAGGCTCGCTATGTTGTGTGGTTAGTCTGTGGCAGATGCGTGTTGAATTAAAGTGCAGAAACTCAAACGTTATGGTGAGTTAACTACATATTGTTTTATATTTTAAGTTACCTATGTTTACAAAGGAAGAAAATAATGTTTAGGAAGGAGGAAGGAGGAAAGGAAGGAGGAGGAAAGGAGGAGGAAGGATGAAAGAAAGGAAGGAGGAAAGGATCGACTACAGTATATGGGAATTTAGTACCTATAAGCTCAGTTTCGTTACTATGATACATATTAATCAGACAACGCACAGGCCGCACAGCCAATCCCGTAGAAAGGAGGACTGCTAAATTTTTTTTTTTAAACAGAGTTCCCAATGATTTAAAGAATCCTTCTTTTTGAAATTTGTTAATCTCTTGGCATGTTGATATGATTGCTGAAGATCTTGGACGTTTTTTTCTACCCTATTTACGAGTATACAGCACAATCGAGAAATATTACTTTCCGCCCGAGGGGATGTAACGAAAAGTTGAAATGGACGAAAAAGGTGGTGCCAAGACTAGTCATAAGCTGACAGACAGCGTGACAAATATAAGCGGTCATTTCCAATGCATTCAATAATGATCATACTTGTAGATACTAGAGTCTGTTCGGTAAGGGAAGAGTCGTGGAATGTATATACACTCTATTAACAGCAACATTTCACTGAACATCGTTGAACCTTACTGTCTTAGCAATAAGGTTTAGAAAATATCAATTAACATTATAGACAATAATACTTAATCAATAATCATTGATGGCACGTTTACGCTGTAAATCACACCGGATACTTCTAGACTGACAGTGTAATGATTGATGAAGTGGTTTTAGCCGATTAGGGGATAATGACATAAGAAGAAGCAATTGAGTCTATTGCGGCATTAACTGTAATTAAAAAGAAAACGCGTTTTTGTCGTATCTAGACTAGCCTACCATACACGGGGGAAGACTTAGATGTGAAATCGATAGGTAATTTTTGTCATTAAGATAGGTATGTAATTACAGTAAAAAGCTATACTATACTAGCCAATATTGAATTATCAGCTTTCATATGCATACCTATTATCGAATAAACACAATGATATAGATTAGGTAGGTACTTATTACCAAACTCGAGCTTTTAGTAAATTTCTTCATATTTATGACTTTAACATTATATATTCAATTACACAAACGGGTCTACCGCGATATAATTCCGTGACCACAGCTGGTGCAACTCAGCTGAAACGTCGGAATTAAAGGTAAAAACAATAAAATTATATCGCGGTAGACCCGTTTGTGTAATTGAATATGTGTACAAAACGCGAGAGTTTAAAGTGTTTTTAACATTATAATTTATAATTATAATACGCCATTATAAAATATTATGGTATAGACATTAATATTTTAGTAAGTCCTTTTTGTGTTATATTAAAAGTATGTAGTTTATAAATGTGTACATCGAAATCAAAATAAATCTGAAGAAAATATTACGTGTTTTAAATTATTATTAACTTAATTCAGTAGACTTTTCTAAGTACAAGAGTCAAGACACTTAATTTTTATATGTGCATCAAGCAAGGAGCAATGTCAGTGATAATAAAGACATAAATAACTCCACACCAATGATCGCACTATTTTTTACAAGGAATACCACACTCTTTCCGGCGAAACTGCCTCCTTATAAGGATTGTCAGGAAGGCATTGAAATAGAAACAAGAATTTCTAACCAGAAAAAATGTTCTTCATCGTTATTCAATTATTTTTTATATAATGATCCCAAATACCGAGAAGTGAATAGGGTAATAACATTAAAGAATTTTTCTTATAAAAGAATTTTCTCAATAGAACTGGTTTATTAACATATTTAACGTCTTTATTTACCCTGTTTTCATAAGCATTCTTTCCGTCTATTAACGTTTCCAAACGACCTTACATCGCAAAAAATATAATTATATAAGGAGATATACTTTTCATAAATAATCCCTAAGGAGGAAGGAGGTAATCGGTATCGTCTTGGGTCATCCCATTCGTTTTTCGTCAAGTTCTTAAATTAGTCCTATTCTGCTTTCGTCACTCATTCTACATTCGTCACAATCGTCGGTGACTTTCAATGTAGAATGAGTGACGAAAGCAGAAAAGGACTAATTTAAGAACTTGACGAAAAACGAATGGGACGACCCAAGACGATACCAGGTGATCAAGGTATTTATATTTATTATTTTAAAATTTATTGCACATCATTAAAGGTATAATGGTACATGGCATTGGCATTTCTGGCTACGGCAAACCGAAAGGAGGATTAAGTATTTGTATTCTCAACTTTTTTGTCTTTTTAATAAAATAACGTCATGAAATTCACTCCCAAATCCCATTTTAAATTGAACAAGTATCAACTCAAGAAAATGCATTACAATTTCAAATGCTGCCCTGATATTCGATTGGATTTGCAACATTATAACGAAGGGAACGGCATATTTGATCGAGAGCCATTTCAGGGCAACCTTGAGGCCGATTCTGTAGGCCTCTCCAAACGTATGCGATTGCGATATAATATATCGGCCTGAAAGAGTGAGATGGAGCGATAGTTAGTATGAGACAACAGATCGCTTCCATCGAAGCGTGGTTATTGGTTATTGAGACTTCTACTTTTCTTTAACGCGGTTTTCAACTGAAAACAATAATATCTTTGTTCAAAGTTTAGAATCAAAATATTATTTAAATTTGCTAATCCTATAATATACATTAAAACATTAAAATTAGAAGATATTACATATTTTTTTAATAGTATTTTTTCAGCACGCTCAAGAATTGCAAAGATAGCGTCTCGTGGTGCATCTCGCTCGCACTTATTGTTACGCGCGAGATAGCAAATGACACGAGATACGACTCAAGGTCATGTCAAAATAAGAATATCCATATCAAAATATTCAAACAGAACCGATCTCCTTGTTAGAACACGGCTTTAATCATTCAGATTACGAGGAATCCGGGAAATGTATTCGTGTTGGCATGCCTGCTAACGTGAAGTTTGATGTCTAGTCTCGCGTTATTCATTATTTCTATATGATTTACAGCCCACAGATTTTAGTGTAAACTCAATGTAGTCTTGTCTTAATATAAGAGTCATAAGTTTTTAAGAGTCACACAAACCCGCCGCCAAAAAGCCGCTCCCATACAATCGAACTTCGGATATTTATCGAAGTTACGCTCTCATTTTAAAACGACAATCTAAAAATAATTGAAAGACATGAACGTTCAAGAAACATATATCTATGTCTGGTACTAGTTCTGGAATGAGAGAGAAAATCGATTGTATGGGAGCGGGGGGTTCGTATGACTCTTAATACAGGGTGTTTGGTACATCGTTTGACAAATTGAACGGCAGATAAGTTGAGTCATTTGCTATCTTCTCATGGCTAGAAAAAAAATTGGCCATGTTTTTTTTACTACTGCGCAAGTAAAAATTAGAAATTTACGAAAAACTGGCATAGAGCTGAAAAAGAAAACGTGCGCAAAATTAAAAATTTCTAGGCCTGGGAAGATAGCAAATGACTCAACCTATCTGCCGTTTTAATTTGGCAAACCACAGACCTATATTGTTCTGTTTGGCAAACGACGTACGAAACAACCTGTATTTTCAGCCAGTCATCAATTTTTATGTTGATAAGTTTGACATGAGTTTGGCATGTTAAAATTCGTTTTCTTTCGTTTAGGAAGTGGGAATGTTGTAAAACCGGTAATTTGATGTAATTATCGCACCGATACAATCTCGGTTACTATTACTTATTAAGTTATTGCTTAGTCATTACATGCATGGTTACGTGAGACAGTGCAATTTACATATACAGGTTGTCTCACAGCTGTGAAATATGGAAGAAAGTGTTTTATAGCTAAATACATGAAGTTTGTGTCAAGACATGTAAGAGTAACTTTTAACAAGAAAGAGAAAGAGGAGAGAGAAGTTGCACTTTAGTCACCTCGTCTAAAACTCAATTTGCTGATGATTTTAGCATAGGTATTTTAATTAGAGGGATTTTTATAACAACTAATGTATAAAAACATTGTTCTATTGTATATAGAGGCTTGTTATGAAAATAAATAACCTACTCCTAAAAAAAATTGTTTGAATTCCATGCGACATTACTTTTTGAAAATTCCAAAAAATGTGTAGTCCATATTGTGTGATGTTGTAAAGCCTGGCCAAGAATATATTATGATTACTCGCCATGTTACAGAATTTCAATGTAACTAATTTTTTCATACAATACTAAACTGTCACCCTATACATGAGAAATAACTACGCCCTCTTGACAATGATCATATATTACTGGTGGACTTTAAAAATATATCAATATTTCATAACCGCAGGACAGCCTGTATACTAGGCTAAGTTGTATTTTAAAATTAGCGTAAGTGTTTTTGTAAAGGTAAACGGACGTTTTATTGTGTTTGCAAATGTTTTCCGCCTAGTGTTTGCATGTGTGCTTACAATTAGATGGACAGAAAAGATTAAGTTTGTCGTTAGATTCGTGAGCATACAAACGGCCCGATTACAACTTTAAGATAAATAAATAAATATTATAGGACATTTTTACACAAATTGACTAAGCCCCACGACAACAACGATACATTAATATATAAATACTTAAATAACCATGACTCAGGAACAAATATCTGTATCATCATACAAATAAATGCCCTTACCAGGATTCGAACCCGGGACCATCGGCTTCATAGGCAGGGTCACTACCCACTAGGCCAGACCTGCCGGCCTAGCCAAGGTGACAATCGCTATCGCTTCGACAACGAAACGCTTAGTGTCTCTCTATCACTCTTCCATATTAGTGCGACAGTGACAGTTGCGTTTCGATCGCTACGGAGCGTAAGCGATCGGCATCTTGGCTACGCGGCCAGTCTAGACCAGTCGTCAAATATTACGACATTTACGAATACCTAGATAGATACGAAAGCTAGCTCGAATGTCTTCAAAATAATTTGACAGCTGCACCAATTTGTTTGCTGATTTCAATGCGTTTAAGAAACCTTTTCGGCCCGATTCGAACTTTAAGATATGTCAAATATTACAACATTTACGAATAGATACGATATGGATATGTCAGTGTCAAAATTTGTGTGAAGAAACGTCACTTTTGACACTGATATATTTAATTCCTATCGTACCGCGGGGACCAGTCAGCGTCGAAGCCTTAACAAATTGTCAAATCAGAAAAAGCCTCCCAGTCACAAAAAGGTAATAATTCTACATTTTAACAACACAGCCATGACAACTGCCAGTTCTAACTTTAACTTATTCTAAACGTTGTCGCAATGATGGGCAAATCTCGTTAAAACAAGTAAACTCGTGTTAAGGATGCTTTAAATTGCTTCAACCACTCCAAGAGACATTAACATTAATCTAAAGACTGGCCAAGTTTAAAGCGGTTTGGTAAAAGCGGGTTCTGCACCTTTTTATTTTCAGTTTTTTAGCATAGGTACATTTTACAAATTGAAAGCAAATACTACTTAGTTATATTATGTAAATTTGTAAGTAAATACGTAAATGGATTTGATCGCAATAATTTCTAGTTTCCTTAATATATATATTAAGATTGCTGCACAGCAATTGGGAAACAAATAGTTACTTATAATATAGAAGTGCAGAAAGTACTGGATAGAGTGCATAAAACTCACATTATCTAAATGCAGTCAACTGCAATAATATTTTGGTCAACGAAATATACCTACATCAATTTATTTGTAGGACAAAACATAATTAGGATAAATCTTCTTTTCTTGTGGAACTCAAGACCATAGACTTTAATGAAAAAGTTGTTGGTCAAATAAAAAAGATCACGAATGAATACAAAAAATCGTTGTTCTACTTTAGGCACATTAACTCTAATTCTGTTTTAAATGCAAAACGCTTACACATTATGTGTTGGCAGTTAGTTACCGACCTCCATACTACCTACTTAGCTTGTATTGTGGAATCATTAGTATCATACCATTAGTTAGAGTAGCAAATAAATAGCTTTTCTTCTTATCATCTATATTATTCATAAATTCAAATTACTCAGCCACCTATTAAACAACTGCTTTTTTTGTAACACTTCATTTTTAAACGTTTTGCATTTAAAACATAATATCTGGGAGACCGAGCTTTGCTCGGAAAACATATGTGTCGCTTAACTTCAAACTCGGGTAAATCCATTCGACCCTCTCAGCAAATATCTACCCTGTTACCTTTTCTTAATACCAAAATCGCATAATATGACAGATGGATTTACCTGAGTTTGAAGTTAAGCGACTCATATAAAATCTCAAAAATGCGCGTTTTCCCAGAGATAAGACCTAGCTAGATCAATTTATCGCCCCCGAAAACCCCCATATATAGCAAATTTCATCGAAAGCGTTAGAGCCGTTTTAGAGATCCCCAAAATATATACATATACATATAAATAAATAAATAAACAAGAATTGGGTAGGTAAAGTTTTTTGAAGATAGGCAAATTATATTTTTTTCCGATAGTATTCATTATAGCAATCACGGAAATGCAGCTCTTTTATTTTTATTTCATTTTATTGATTAAATATAATTTTTTAAATGATCGATATGACGTTTGTGAGGTGGAATGGCAGATCCCAATAATTCCTTTGCGCGTCGTAAATGGTACGAGATAGAAAAAAAAACGATGTCAACTGTCAGTGTCACTTAGCTCTCATTCCCGAAAAATAACGGACAAGCCTCATGTTACCTTGCGAATTGCTATTAATGTTATCATTGAGATTTTCGACGACCTCAGCACGACCCACGGACTTCTGATTCCCCACGACATCTGCGCGTATTTGGACAAAGATTGAATTTACTTTCGATAACTTGGCACTGCATAATTATTGGACAACGTTTTCTTCCCCACCCCTACACGACGGCCCCTGCGCTGACCCTTGGACAGAGTTTTGCAAGAAAAATAAGCGAGTTCATACGAGATTGCGAGCAGATTCTACAAATTTGAAATTATTATCATAACAGTGATAAGCACAATGCCGTTGAATTAGAGGAGCAATGGCCGTACAGGAGTACGTATCCGTGAAATACATAGGTACATAAAACTATCTTCACTTGTGTTTTGATTTTTATTATTAAATTGCCATGAGCTGTTAAGTTCGTAAACAAGAAATCGGTCTAATTTTTTCTAACAATTTCAACCATCTGTTAGTTTTGTGTGGTTATCCTCATTTTATGAATGTTGTTCTTATTTTCAGGTGGATGTAAACATTCATTGGCGGTATTATACTGATGGCTAATTAGAATCATTGAGCCATGACATACTTCCTTGCAGTGTTATTCGGCTAAGCCTCGAGCATCCTGTGAATCTGAAGGATATAATTATTTCCATAAAAAAGAGCAATCGAATTAGGACCAAGATATCCCGAGAATCTAAAGACATTTTATAAAAAATGCAATAAAATGTAAATGGGAGACTCTCTTATTTTAACAATGTTACAAGATCATGACAATGTTATGGTCTATACTTATTAAAATTTTAAAACCAACATGTCTTTATCTTTGACTTGAAAATGTACAAATGATTTGGGTTAAGTTTTATGAAATGCAACTTATGCTAAAAATCTATTATTATTATATGTCAAATTATCGTGAACTCGATGTTGCTTAAGGCGTATCCAGATTAGTCAATTTTTCGCCAATCTGATTAAATTGCCCGATCGAATCGGGACGTACGGACGCAAACGCCAATTTGGCTCGCCGAATTCAACCGCCGATAATGACCGATAAAATGAGGTGCGGACACAAGAACACCAATTTGTGAGGCTAGTATTTTCGTTATGGGGCATTTTTTCAATTTAAATGTCTCTAATATCACCATAAATCTAAAATTGGAGATTGACGCCAATTTCATTTCTGATCAAATCGACCGATTTTATCAGTCCCGTCTGGACACCGCTTTAGCACCGCGAAAGGGCGCTGCGCGGTGCGCGCGGATTGACGCATGCGCGTACCGTATGCTTAGTATCTATGGTAATATAATTTTAAAAAATATGCAAATAAAAGGCGGCAAAGTTTATTCGTTGTGCAATACTCAATAAGTTACCGCTTGTTATTTTAATACTCGTAATAAACAAAATGAGTTCAAGTGACGAAAACGACCTGGAATAGACGGCACACCGCCTCATTTGAAAGCAGAAGCAAACTTAATAATGAATAACTAGCTTCCTGCTAAGTCCAGGGACAAATACAACAGGACTTACGACATGCTCATGCTGTGGAAGGACACAAGAAGGACAGCCAAAACGCAAGAAACACCTACTCTGAAAGTGGTTTTTAGCGTATTTCTGTGACCAAGTGAAAACTAAAAAGCCATCTACATTTAATATAAACTAAGAATATGCGTTGTTTTTTTAATTGTATTCGCGTCACTTTACCCCTATTAAATACGCTTTACTAAATTGAATTTGTTTTATTTCCTCACATAATTTGAGAATAGTGCTTACTATGTATACCTCAATGGAAGCAAAAATGTAGTATTTTTGCGAGTTGATACACTTGCTACTTGTGTATAGTGGCAAATGTATTAAACCCGCAATCAACACTAATCAATATGTAAACAGGCCCCAACGTGAAGCACATTTACCCTACAGACATACTTATCCATATTGACCATATTTGAACCTTTCAACTCTCTTCAAGGGCACGCCACACAGCGTGATCCTATATACTGTTGTAATGTTAATGCTTAAGGATAATAATTTGTGGATTTATAAAATAAAACGAAACGGAATTTACTGGATTTATATTATATTATTTTGGATTTATATTATAAGTTTTCTAAAGTACAGTCGCCATCAGATATATTGGTGCAGCTAGGGTGCTCATAAATATCTGAACACGCCTCTATTATCAGGGCGTGCGTGTTCAGATATTGTGAACACCTTGCCGAGCCCATATATAATAGCCAATAACGACCTAGTTATAAGACTATTACAATCTTAATCATTATGTATGTATAATACAACAATCACGTTTATATAGTCCTCACAAACGTATAAGTTACCATTTTGGCCAATATATCTTCAAAGCTTGGCACCGAATCGCTGTTAAAGACTTTGGTGTGCTCAAATACGCTGAATTTGGAAAGTAACGTCTGTACTGTCTTGTAGACGGTACGACGCACTTTGAGTTCATCTCTGTAATATTCTATTTCCATTCGAACGTTTCCGGGATCGTCTCCATCTATTGTGTTGATACTGAGATCCAAAATGACTCGTGTAGCAGTCCAAGAGTCGTGGTGAAGGCGTTAATGAAAATGTTCTCCAAGAAGCAGTGCCAAGTAGTCGAAAGCAATCGTTATCATTATCAAAATATCCGTGTTGAGCGTGCTAGGGACGTTAAAAATACTTATTCTAGAAATCACACCGACATCCAATTACATGAAAACACAAATGTTTCGTCCGACCATTATTTTCCAATTATTTGCAAGTTATTTTCCAAGAATGACACTGACAGTTGACATCGATTTTTTTTCTATCTCGTCCCATTTACTACGGCAAAGGAATTAATTACTCGAATCTGCCATTTCACCTCACAAACGTCATATCGATCATTTAAAAAATTATATTTAATCAATAAAATAATATAAAAATAAAAGAGCTGCATTTCCGTGATCGCTATAATGAATACTATCGGGAAAAAATATAATTTGCCTATCTTCAAAAAACTTTACCTACCCAATTGCTCGTTTAAAGGTATTATATAAGATTTACGTAGGTATTATCAGTCGGTCAGAGAGGCTACCGCGAAAACCCAAATTCGCAAATTGCGGGGATTTTTCTCTTTCACTCTAATTACGCCGTCATTGGAGTAAAAGAGAAAGATCCCCGCAATTTGCGAACTTCGATTTTCGCGGTTATAGCCCTGGAGTATACGTACGTTGCAAGACTTGCAAGAAGTGACTTAATAAACCTATTTCTCGCTACCGTGCCCATAGCCTTGGCAGATAAGTTGTTTCCATTCTGACGCCTGCAGTCGCGTGTCGGCATCCAACGAGCCGTGTCCGTCCGTCCGTCCGTCACTGGAATACACAGACCACCTACACTAGATAGAACAACTAGCACACGTTGTCTAGCACCATGCATAGGCGCTGTTCCAATTCTAAACGGATAATATATGCCCATCTTTCGTATAAAAGATGGTATTCGTATGGTGGTGGTCCTCCCCGCTACTCTGGGAACTTAGCCAAGTTGACAATCGTTTGCAGCTGTAAATATTTATGTAATATTTACATAAATTACATTTATAAGGATAAAAGTGCAAGCAGAACTAAACTAAATTCTACAACTTCAGTTGCATTCAAATGTGTATCACGCGCATGTCAAACATCTCAGCAAAACTACAAATAGAGCGCACCTGTATGATAAATCCTTCACAATGCTAAATCTAATAAAGGCAATCTATGCTGGAAGCAAAGCAAAAACCCACTAGAATATGTAATGTATGTATTCGGATTAGATTTAGCCGCCTATTCCTGCAGTTTTCCGTTTCTACGTGACAGTTGTAGCAACAGACATGTTTTTAAATTGCAAATCAGTCATAACTGCATGTGATGCATGTTTAGAATGAGCATGGAAATATTTTTAAATAGATTTACATGAGTGGCTGACAACTACATATTTACAACAATTAGAAATTTTAAATATAAAGCTCTTGTGAGAATCGAACGTAAATATTAAAATTATTTTCAACGAGTCACTCACAAATTTTTTGTTGATTAATTGAACGACATGTTTTGATCGGTTTTGAGGACGATGAACAATTTAAGACTTTAAATGGAACCGTTCAACCTTAAGACCATTTAATCTAATTTTCTTCCATACCGACAAAAGTAAAAACGATCAATCGTAAATTTATAAATACTTGCGAAGTCTATAAAATTAAAAACTTTTTCAAAACGCGTTACGCTTCATTTAATTCCTAAAAAAAGGACAACTAAAACTTTCATAAATAAAATGGCAATAAACGTAAGGAAAAATTACCCACATGAAACAGCCGGTAGAAGGGAAAATTAAGTTGACAAATCAACCAATTAATAGTCCAACATGACTTACGACTTGCGTGGCGTAACGCGCGATGTCATATAATGACAGTAATACATTAAATTATACACCTCGATGTTCCACGTTAGGCGATTCGCGCGTTTAATTTCCTAGTGGTAAGGGTATGTATATGTATACATATTGATACGGATCTTTAGACAGGAAGCTGATTTTTAAGTGCATATTAAGTGTATTAATTTAAAGTGGTAAAATAACTTTACTAATGTACAAAATGTGCAATGAAAAAGAAGAGGTAGGAGATTTTTTTGTGTAGTTACAACGCATGGGAATACTAATTTAAGATACGTCAAAAATTACATCTAGATACGATATGCATTAGATATGACAGTGATAAAAGTGAAGTTCCTTCAAACAAAAAACGTCACTTTTGAAACTGTCATATCTAATCTATATCGCATCTAGACGTAATATTTGATGTATCTTAAAGTTTGAATCGAGCAGAACATAAAGTTAATTCAGACAGACGTTTTATTGGAGAACCTTACCAAACCACCCGTAATAATTTTAGTTGCTTATAATTATGATAGTTATGCGTCGAAAACTTTAAAGCATGTACAAGTGAGAGTTTTATATTACACTTCCCACTAATGGATCATAATTGGTCGGAGTCAGTTTAATTTCTTATGAAACTGGCATACCATATTAATTAGTGACCAATCACTCGAGGTTTCGGTTTGTTTTAAATCAACAATTAAAAACGAAAAGGTGCCAACGATTCAAATTGGTTTTACTTTCGTTACGCACTGTAAAATGAAACGTATTTAGCAGATTCTGGGTGGTACACATACCTATAAATTTCCCTTTCAGTTAATTACATTATAATTATATGTGATTAATTACTTGGATGTTATTTAATAACTTGTAACATGTATGTATAAGTAAGGTACACAAGTGAGTTTTCTGATTAAATTTATTCGACTTTTCCGGTATCGTCATGGTCTGAAATTTAGAAATAGTGGTTATATC